>NW_026290858.1:722500-825000 GCF_023373465.1 Oncorhynchus keta | reverse complement strand
TGACTGACTGACTGGCTGACTGGCTGACTGATTGACTGACTGACTGACTGACTGACTGACTGACTGACTGACTGACTGACTGACTGACTGACTGGCTGACTGGCTGACTGATTGATTGACTGACTGACTGACTGACTGACTGACTGACTGACTGACTGATTGACTGACTGACTGATTAATTCACTGACTGACTGACTGACTGACTGGCTGACTGGCTGACTGGCTGACTGATTGATTGACTAACTGATTGACTGACTGACTGATTGACTGGCTGACTGGCTGACTGATGAACTGATTGACTGACTGACTGATTAATTGGCTGACTGACTAACTGATTGACTGACTGACAGACTAATTAATTGACTGACTGACTGACTAACTAACTGACTGATTATCTGACTGACTAACTGACTAATTAACAGACTGACTGACTGACTGACTAACTAACTGACTGATTAATTGACTGACTGACTAACTGACTGACTGACTAACTGACTGACTGACTGATTAATTGACTGACTGACTAACTGACTAACTGACTAACTGACTGACTGGGTGACTGACTGACTGGGTGACTGACTGACTGACTGACTCACTGACTGACCAACTGACTGACTGATTAACTAATTAACTAAATGACTGACTCACTGATTGACTGACTATTTAACTAAGTAACTGATTGACTAACTACAGTTATGTCTACTTACAGGGTCCAGCAGGTCCCAGGCTTCGTCGCTAGGGGAAAACATAGTGAACGATCCCTTCCCTTCAATCTCTTCCCTCAGCTTAGAGAGGGCTGAGTACTTCTGGGTTGTCCTAGCCTTCACCAGGCCCAATGTGCCATACACATGGTCTATAGGAGCCACTGGAGGAGCGAGAGAGAGAGAGAGAGAGAGAGAGAGAGAGAGAGAGAGAGAGAGAGAGAGAGAGAGAGAGAGAGAGAGAGAGAGAGAGAGAGAGAGAGAGAGAGAGAGAGAGAGAGAGAGAGAGAGAGAGAGAGAGAGAGAGAGAGAGAGAGAGAGAGAGAGAGAGAGAGAGTTTAAAGTCACACACAATGTATAAACCAACTGGAGCAGGCCAACCCTGCTGGCTGTCCAAGCTTCTGTTCGAGCTCAGCACTATCACACCGGATTCAATGTATCAAACCAAATGAGTTGATAATCAAGTGTTCTATTGCTGAACTGGAAAAGAAGTCTGCTCACCCAGGGTGAGAGGGAGGAGCTATAGGGTGAGAGGGAGGAGCTATAGGGTGAGAGGGAGGAGCTAAAGGGTGATAGGGCGGCACTGTAGGGTGAGAGGGAGGATTTATATGCTGAGAGGGTGGTGCTATAGGTTGAGAGGGAGGAGCTATATGGTGATAGGAAGGAGCAATAGGGTGAGAGGGAAGAGCTATAGGGTGAGAGGGAGGAGCTATAGGGTGAGAGACCAGGGTGAGATTATAGGGTGAGAGAGAGGAGCTATAGGCTTAGAGGGAGGAGCTATAGGGTGAGAGGGAGGAGCTAAAGGGTGAGAAGGTGGCTCTGTAGGGCGAGGAGCTATAGGCTGGGAGGGAGGAGCTATAGGGTGAGGAGCTATAGGCTGAGAGGGAGGAGCTTCATGGTGAGAGGGAGGAGCTACATGGTGATAGGAAGGAGCAATAGGGTGAGAGGGAAGAGCTATAGGGTGAGAGGGAGGAGCTATAGGGTGAGAGACCAGGGTGAGATTATAGGATGAGAGAGAGGAGCTATAGGGTGAGAGGGAGGAGCTATGGGGTGAGAGAGAGGAGCTATAAGGTGAGGATCTATAGGGTGAGAAGGAGGAGCTATAGGGTGAGAGGGGGGGGCTATAGGGTGAGAGAACCGGGTGAGATTACAGGGTGAGAGAGAGGAGCTATAGGCTTAGAGGGAGGAGCTATAGGGTAAGAGGGAGGAGCTATAGGGTGAGAGAGAGGAGCTATAAGGTGAGGATCTATAGGGTGAGAGGGAGGAGCTATAGGGTGAGAGGGAGGAGCTATAAGGTGAGGATCTATAGTGTGAGAGGGAGGAGCTATAGGGTGAGAGGGAGGAGCTATAGGCTTAGAGGGAGGAGCTATAGGGTGAGAGGGAGGAGTTATAGGGTGAGAGAGAGGAGCTATAAGGTGAGGATCTATAGGGTGAGAGGGAGGAGCTATAAGGTGAGGATCTATAGGTTGAGAGGGAGGAGCTATAGGGTGAGAGGGAGGAGCTATAGGCTTAGATGGAGGAGCTATAGGGTGAGAGGGAGGTGTTATAGGGTGAGAGAGAGGAGCTATAAGGTGAGGATCTATAGGGTGAGAGGGAGGAGCTATAGGGTGAGAGGGAGGAGCTATTAGGTGAGGATCTATAGTGTGAGAGGGAGGAGCTATAGGGTGAGAGGGAGGAGCTATAGGCTTAGAGGGAGGAGCTATAGGGTGAGAGGGAGGAGTTATAGGGTGAGAGAGAGGAGCTATAAGGTGAGGATCTATAGGGTGAGAGGGAGGAGCTATAGGGTGAGAGGGAGGAGCTATAGGCTTAGATGGAGGAGCTATAGGGTGAGAGGGAGGAGCTATAGGGTGAGAGAGAGGAGCTATAAGGTGAGGATCTATAGGGTGAGAGGGAGGAGCTATAAGGTGAGGATCTATAGGGTGAGAGGGAGGAGCTATAAGGTGAGGATCTATAGGGTGAGAGGGAGGAGCTATAGGGTGAGAGGGAGGAGCTATAGGCTTAGATGGAGGAGCTATAGGGTGAGAGGGAGGAGTTATAGGGTGAGAGAGAGGAGCTATAAGGTGAGGATCTATAGGGTGAGAGGGAGGAGCTATAAGGTGAGGATCTATAGGGTGAGAGGGAGGAGCTATAGGGTGAGAGGGAGGAGCTATAAGGTGAGGATCTATAGGGTGAGAGGGAGGAGTTATAGGGTGAGAGAGAGGAGCTATAAGGATCTATAGGGTGAGAGGGAGGAGTTATAGGGTGAGAGAGAGGAGCTATAAGGATCTATAGGGTGAGAGGGAGGAGTTATAGGGTGAGAGAGAGGAGCTATAAGGATCTATAGGGTGAGAGGGAGGAGTTATAGGGTGAGAGAGAGGAGCTATAAGGTGAGGATCTATAGGGTGAGAGGGAGGAGCTATAGGGTGAGAGGGAGGAGCTATAGGGTGAGAGGGAGGAGCTATAGGGTGAGGATCTATAGGGTGAGAGTACAGCGTGAAATCCTATGAAGCCTCATCTTGGAGGGTGTATGGTTTTTCATAGACTGGGTATGTGAACCACACTAGTATGCACAAACCTGCAGGGCATCCTTTCATGCCTTCCAGCTTCATGTAGCCTGGACAGCACTCATAGACAACCATCCTGGAGAAAAGACGAGACACAACTATAAGAGATAGAACCACCCTGGTAAAACACGACAACAATAAGAGATAGAACCACCCTGGTAGGACAAGACATCTGTAAGAGATAGAACCACCCTGGTAGGACAAGACAACTATAAGAGATAGAACCACCCTGGTAGGACAAGACAACTATAAGAGATAGAACCACCCTGGTAGGACAAGACAACTATAAGAGATAGAACCACCCTGGTAGGACAAGACAACTATAAGAGATAGAACCACCCTGGTAGGACAAGACAACTATAAGAGATAGAACCACCCTGGTAGGACAAGACAACTATAAGAGATAGAACCACCCTGGTAGGACGAGACAACTATAAGAGATAGAACCACCCTGGTAGGACGAGACAACTATAAGAGATAGAACCACCCTGGTAGGACAAGACATCTGTAAGAGATAGAACCACCCTGGTAGGACGAGACAACTATAAGAGATAGAACCACCCTGGTAGGACAAGACAACTATAAGAGATAGAACCCCTATCCAGTGTGTGTTCTTTTGCCCAACTTAATGTTTTCTTTTCTTTTTATTGGCCAGTCTGAGATATGGCTTTTTCTTTGCAACTCTGCCTAGAAAGCCATGTTCCCGGAGTCACCTCTTCACTGTTGACGTTGAGACTGGTGTTTTGCGGATACTATTTAACAAAGCTTCCAGTTGAGGTCTTGTGAGTCCTCTGTTTCTCAAACTAGACACTAATGGACTTGTCCTCTTGCTCAGTTGTGCACCGGGGCCTCCCACTCCTCTTTCTATTCTGGTTAGAGACAGTTGTTCTGTGAAGGGAGTAGCACACAGCGTTGTACGAGATCTTCAGTTTCTTGGCAATTTCTCGCATGGAATAGCCTTCATTTCTCAGAACAAGAATAGACTGATGTTTTTCAGAGGAAAGTCCTTTGTTTCTGTCCATTTTGAGGCTGTAATCAAACCCACAAACACTGATACTCCAGATACTCAAATAGTCTAAAAAATCCCAGTTGTATTGCTTATTTAATCAGAACAACAGTTTTCAGCTGTTCTAACATAATTACAAAAGGGTTTTCTGATGATCAATTAGCCTTTTAAAATGATAAACTTGAATTAGCTAACACAGCGTGCCATTGGAACACAGGAGTGATGGTTGCTGGGCCTCTGTACGCCTATGTAGATATTCCATAAAGAAATCTGCCATTTCCAGCTACAATAGTGATTTGCTACTGTTAATTATCACTGTCTTTTTACTGTTGTTTTTAATTCTTTACTTAACTATTGTTCACCTAATACCTTTTTTTGTGCTATTGGTTAAACCCTTAAGTCAGCATTTCCCTGTAAGGTTGTATTCGGGCACACGTGACAAATAAACTTTGATTTGATTTGATTTACAACATTAACAATGTCTTCACTGTATTGCTGATCAATTTGATAAAAATTGAGAAATGCTGTAGGAATACTCAACTGGTGTCGCTCATTCAACCGACAAACTTTCAACCGGTTTTCCCCAGAGTTCAGAGGCTGAGCCTTCTCTGGTCTCTACTCCTCCCGTTACGGGGTCTGAGACACCAAAGCTTCCCACCATTAGCTCTGACAAATTGAAAACCTTAGTCATTGGCGACTCCATTACCCGTAGTATTAGACTTAAAACGAATCATCCAGCGATCATACACTGTTTACCAGGGGGCAGAGCTACCGACGTTAAGGCTAAGCTGAAGATGGTGCTGGCTAAAGCTAAAACTGGTGAGTGTAGAGAGTATACGGATATTGTTATCCACGTCAGCACCAACGATGTTAGGATGAAACAGTCAGAGGTCACCAAGCGCAACATAGCTTCAGCGTATAAATCAGCAAGAAAAATATGTAGGCATCGACTCAAGTAATTGTCTCTGGCCCTGTCCCAGTTAGAGGGAGCGATGAGCTCTACAGCAGAGTCTCACAACTCAATCTCTGGTTGAAAACTGTTTTCTGCCCCTCCCAAAAGATAGAATTTGTAGATAATTGGCCCTCTTTCTGGGACTCACCCACAAACAGGACCAAGCCTGACCTGCTGAGGAGTGACGGACTCCATCCTAGCTGGAGGGGTGCCAGCATGTCAGCTTAGTGGAGTCTGCCACTGGCACAGTCAGTGTAGTCAGCCCAGCTATCCCCATTGAGACCATGTCTGTACCTCGACCTGGGTTGGGCAAAACTAAACATGGCGGTGTTCGCCTTAGCAATCTCACTAGGATAAAGACCTCCTCCATTCCTGTCATTATTGAAAAAGATCGTAATACCTCACATCTCAAAATAGAGCTACATGCATGTATTGAGCAACATGATGTCCTATGAGTGCCATCGGATGAAGATCATCAATGGTTAGTGATTAATTTGATCTCTATTTCTGCTTTTTGTGACTCTTCTCTTTGGCTGGAAAATGGCTGTATGTTTTTTTGTGACTAGGCTCTCTCTCTGACACAATGGCTAGATTAACAAGATCAGCATTGTGAAGATTAACATTGTGAATGTATGGAAGTTAAATAAAAAATTAAAAAAGGAATTTCGCGCTCTGCCATTTCAGCGGAGGTTGCCGAGGATAACAGGTTTTAAGTCTTTATTAAAGACTCATGTCTTCAGTAGGTCCTATGATTGAGTGTAGTCGAACCGCCCTTGCTGTCTCTGCCTAGCCAGCTACCGTCTCTCCACTGGGATTCTCTGCCTCTGACCCTATTATCGGGGCTGAGTCACTGGCTTTCTTGTGCTCTTCCATGCCGTCCCTAGGAGGGGTTGAGTCACAGACGTGTTCTTCCTGTCCTGTTCTTCCTGTCCTGTTTTGTGTCCCTTCGGGCTCGTGCGGTGGAGGACATTTTTGTGGTCTATACTCAGCCTTGTTTCAGGTTACAAAGTTGGTGGTCTGTTGATATCCTTCCAGTGTTGTGTTGTGCTTGGTAAAGTGGGTGGGGTTATATCCTGTCTGATTGGCCCTGTCCAGGGATATCTTCGGACGGGGCCACAGTGTCCCCTGTCCCACCACTGTCTCAGCCTCCAGTCTCTATGTGCCGCGGGGCTAGTGTCAGTCTGTTGTAATTTTCCTGTCCTATCTGGTGTCCTGTGGGAATTTAAGTATGCTCCTTCTAATACCATCTCTCCCTCTCTCCCTCCTGGAGGAATTGAGCCCTAGGATCATGCCTCAGGACTACCTGACCTGGCCCTGCTGCTGCTCCAGTTTCAACTGTTCTGCCTGCGGCTATGGAACTCTGACTTGTCTCGGACATGCTGTTTCCGACTCGCTCTCTCTTTACCACACCTGCTGTCTCGACCTCTGAATGCTCGGCTCCGAAAGCCAACTGACATTTACTCCTGAGGTACTGACTTGTTGCACCCTCTACAACCACTGTGATTATTATTTGACCCAGCTGGTCATCTATGAACATTTGAACATCTTGGCCATGTTCTGTTATAATCTCCACCCAGCACAGCCAGAAGAGGCCTCCCCTCATAGCCTGGTTCCTCTCTAGGTTTCTTCCTAGGTTACACCCTTTCTAGGGAGTTTTTCCTAGCCACCGTGCTTCTACACCTGCATTGCTTGCTGTTTGTGGTTTTTAGGCTGGATTTCTGTACAGCACTTTGAGATATCAGCTGATTTAAGAAGGGCTTTATCAATACATTTGATTGATTGATTGTTTTATGGTGTAATCTAGCTAATGGATATAAAATGGCCCACCAATGAATAGAGAATCACTAACGATGACTTCAATGACTGCTCACTGTGTGAGTAATAGTAATAGCTGCTAAAATGGATTATTAATGACTCATATTGTTTTCCCAGATGGTTCAGACCATCTGCTGCACCAGGTTATTGGTGCCCCATTCAAGAGTAGAATATCACACCAAACAACTACATAGTACTGTTGAATCACAGGTTACATGTATACTCGATCATGTGATAGGCTACGCACACTTGGAAAAACGTGTTACCTTGGTTACACTAAAGGGGTGGCAGGGTAGCCTAGTGGTTAGAGCGTTGGACTAGTAACCGGAAGGTTGCAAGTTCAATCTCCCGAGCTGACAAGGTACAAATCTGTTGTTCTGCACCTGAACAGGCAGTTAACCCACTGTTACGAGGCCGTCATTGAAAAGAAGAATTTGTTCTTAACTGACTTGCCTAGTTAAGGAAAGATTAAATAGAATAAATAAAATGCCAATGCTACGGCAAACAGGGGACATTGACACAGCCTCCCGACGTCGTAACGGCACATTTTTTAGTTTGCAAAGGCACCTCATCAACTACTATGTGTAGGTCTGTTAAAAATGCTGATCAAATGTATCTAGCACTGGTGGCTTCAATTAAGTAACAGGGGATAGACCTGAGGCTTCAAGGCATGAATAAACCCTTTATTGTGTTACGGATCATAACAACCTGGAGGCCAGGGAAGCTGTGGTTTGTCTAATATGGTGTAACTCTGTGTGGTAACTGAATTGGTGTAACTCTGTGTGGTAACTGAATTGGTGTAACTCTGTGTGGTAACTGAATTGGTGTAACTCTGTGTGGTAACTGAGTTGGTGTAACTCTGTGTGGTAACTGAATTGGTGTAACTCTGTGTGGTAACTGAATTGGTGTAACTCTGTGTGGTAACTGAATTGGTGTAACTCTGTGTGGTAACTGAATTGGTGTAACTCTGTGTGGTAACTGAATTGGTGTAACTCTGTGTGGTAACAGTTGGTGTAACTCTGTGTGGTAACTGAATTGGTGTAACTCTGTGTGGTAACTGAATTGGTGTAACTCTGTGTGGTAACTGAATTGGTGTAACTCTGTGTGGTAACTGAATTGGTGTAACTCTGTGTGGTAACTGAATTGGTGTAACTCTGTGTGGTAACTGAATTGGTGTAACTCTGTGTGGTAACAGTTGGTGTAACTCTGTGTGGTAACAGTTGGTGTAACTCTGTGTGGTAACTGAATTGGTGTAACTCTGTGTGGTAACTGAGTTGGTGTAACTCTGTGTAGTAACTGAATTGGTGTAACTCTGTGTGGTAACAGTTGGTGTAACTCTGTGTGGTAACAGTTGGTGTAACTCTGTGTGGTAACTGAATTGGTGTAACTCTGTGTGGTAACTGAATTGGTGTAACTCTGTGTGGTAACTGAGTTGGTGTAACTCTGTGTGGTAACTGAATTGGTGTAACTCTGTGTGGTAACTGAATTGGTGTAACTCTGTGTGGTAACTGAATTGGTGTAACTCTGTGTGGTAACAGTTGGTGTAACTCTGTGTGGTAACAGTTGGTGTAACTCTGTGTGGTAACTGAATTGGTGTAACTCTGTGTGGTAACTGAGTTGGTGTAACTCTGTGTAGTAACTGAATTGGTGTAACTCTGTGTGGTAACAGTTGGTGTAACTCTGTGTGGTAACAGTTGGTGTAACTCTGTGTGGTAACTGAATTGGTGTAACTCTGTGTGGTAACTGAGTTGGTGTAACTCTGTGTAGTAACTGAATTGGTGTAACTCTGTGTGGTAACAGTTGGTGTAACTCTGTGTGGTAACTGAATTGGTGTAACTCTGTGTGGTAACTGAATTGGTGTAACTGGTGTAACTTCCTATTACTTCAACATCTCTCTCTCTCGGTTCCAAAACAAGACTCAGTCATGCATTTCCAGTGAAATGAACAGGAAAGGAGACAGGATAGCACAGACATGAGAGAGGGTGGAGGGAGAGGAAAGGAGACAGGGGAGAGGGGGGAGGGAGAGGAAAGGAGACAGGATAGCACAGACATGAGAGAGGGTGGAGGGAGAGGCAAGGAGACAGGAGAGAGGGTGGAGGGAGAGGAAAGGAGACATGAGAGGGAGAAAGGGGTAGAAGGGAGAGAGAGAGATGGATGGATGGATAGAGATAACGAAACAGAGATATATACATAATGAGAGAGAGAGAGAGAAAGCCACCTAAGAGCAGCTCCAGACCTCAAGGACCAGAGGGTCTGACTCAAACTTCCCCTGAAGGCAGCTGACAGTTTTTTATTAATGTTTGTTTTATTTCACCTTTATTTAACCAGGTATTTATAAATATAACCCTTTATTTAACCAGGTATTTATATATATAACCCTTTATTTAACCAGGTATTTATATATATAACCCTTTATTTAACCAGGTATTTATAAATATAACCCTTTATTTAACCAGGTATTTATAAATATAACCCTTTATTTAACCAGGTATTTATATATATAACCCTTTATTTAACCAGGTATTTATAAATATAACCCTTTATTTAACCAGGTATTTATAAATATAACCCTTTATTTAACCAGGTATTTATTATATATAACCCTTTATTTAACCAGGTATTTATAAATATAACCCTTTATTTAACCAGGTATTTATATATATAACCCTTTATTTAACCAGGTATTTATAAATATAACCCTTTATTTAACCAGGTATTTATATATATAACCCTTTATTTAACCAGGTATTTATATATATAACCCTTTATTTAACCAGGTATTTATATATATAACCCTTTATTTAACCAGGTATTTATATATATAACCCTTTATTTAACCAGGTATTTATAAATATAACCCTTTATTTAACCAGGTATTTATTAAATATAACCCTTTATTTAACCAGGTATTTATATATATAACCCTTTATTTAACCAGGTATTTATATATATAACCCTTTATTTAACCAGGTATTTATATATATAACCCTTTATTTAACCAGGTATTTATATATATAACCCTTTATTTAACCAGGTATTTATATATATAACCCTTTATTTAACCAGGTATTTATAAATATAACCCTTTATTTAATCAGGTATTTATTATATATAACCCTTTATTTAACCAGGTATTTATATATATAACCCTTTATTTAACCAGGTATTTATATATATAACCCTTTATTTAACCAGGTATTTATATATATAACCCTTTATTTAACCAGGTATTTATATATATAACCCTTTATTTAACCAGGTATTTATATATATAACCCTTTATTTAACCAGGTATTTATAAATATAACCCTTTATTTAACCAGGTATTTATTATATATAACCCTTTATTTAACCAGGTATTTATATATATAACCCTTTATTTAACCAGGTATTTATATATATAACCCTTTATTTAACCAGGTATTTATTATATATAACCCTTTATTTAACCAGGTATTTATATATATAACCCTTTATTTAACCAGGTATTTATATATATAACCCTTTATTTAACCAGGTAATTATATATATATAACCCTTTATTTAACCAGGTATTTATATATATAACCCTTTATTTAACCAGGTATTTATATATATAACCCTTTATTTAACCAGGTATTTATAAATATAACCCTTTATTTAACCAGGTATTTATATATATAACCCTTTATTTAACCAGGTATTTATATATAACCCTTTATTTAACCAGGTATTTATAAATATAACCCTTTATTTAACCAGGTATTTATATATAACCCTTTATTTAACCAGGTATTTATAAATATAACCCTTTATTTAACCAGGTATTTATATATATAACCCTTTATTTAACCAGGTATTTATAAATATAACCCTTTATTTAACCAGGTATTTATAAATATAACCCTTTATTTAACCAGGTATTTATATATATAACCCTTTATTTAACCAGGTATTTATTATATATAACCCTTTATTTAACCAGGTATTTATAAATATAACCCTTTATTTAACCAGGTATTTATTATATAAAACCCTTTATTTAACCAGGTATTTATATATATAACCCTTTATTTAACCAGGTATTTATATATATAACCCTTTATTTAACCAGGTATTTATTATATATAACCCTTTATTTAACCAGGTATTTATATATATAACCCTTTATTTAACCAGGTATTTATATATATAACCCTTTATTTAACCAGGTATTTATATATATATAACCCTTTATTTAACCAGGTATTTATATATATAACCCTTTATTTAACCAGGTATTTATATATATAACCCTTTATTTAACCAGGTATTTATAAATATAACCCTTTATTTAACCAGGTATTTATATATATAACCCTTTATTTAACCAGGTATTTATATATATAACCCTTTATTTAACCAGGTATTTATAAATATAACCCTTTATTTAACCAGGTATTTATATATAACCCTTTATTTAACCAGGTATTTATAAATATAACCCTTTATTTAACCAGGTATTTATATATATAACCCTTTATTTAACCAGGTATTTATATATATAACCCTTTATTTAACCAGGTATTTATATATATAACCCTTTATTTAACCAGGTATTTATATATATAACCCTTTATTTAACCAGGTATTTATATATATAACCCTTTATTTAACCAGGTATTTATATATATAACCCTTTATTTAACCAGGTATTTATATATATAACCCTTTATTTAACCAGGTATTTATATATATATAACCCTTTATTTAACCAGGTATTTATATATATAACCCTTTATTTAACCAGGTATTTATATATATAACCCTTTATTTAACCAGGTATTTATAAATATAACCCTTTATTTAACCAGGTATTTATATATATAACCCTTTATTTAACCAGGTATTTATATATATAACCCTTTATTTAACCAGGTATTTATAAATATAACCCTTTATTTAACCAGGTATTTATATATAACCCTTTATTTAACCAGGTATTTATAAATATAACCCTTTATTTAACCAGGTATTTATATATATAACCCTTTATTTAACCAGGTATTTATAAATATAACCCTTTATTTAACCAGGTATTTATAAATATAACCCTTTATTTAACCAGGTATTTATATATATAACCCTTTATTTAACCAGGTATTTATATATATAACCCTTTATTTAACCAGGTATTTATATATATAACCCTTTATTTAACCAGGTATTTATATATATAACCCTTTATTTAACCAGGTATTTATATATATAACCCTTTATTTAACCAGGTATTTATAAATATAACCCTTTATTTAACCAGGTATTTATAAATATAACCCTTTATTTAACCAGGTATTTATAAATATAACCCTTTATTTAACCAGGTATTTATAAATATAACCCTAACCCTTTATTTAACCAGGTATTTATAAATATAACCCTTTATTTAACCAGGTATTTATAAATATAACCCTTTATTTAACCAGGTATTTATAAATATAACCCTAACCCTTTATTTAACCAGGTATTTATATATATAACCCTTTATTTAACCAGGTATTTATAAATATTACCCTTTATTTAACCAGGTATTTATATATATAACCCTTTATTTAACCAGCTATTTATATATATAACCCTTTATTTAACCAGGTATGTATATATATAACCCTAACCCTTTATTTAACCAGGTATTTATATATATAACCCTAACCCTTTATTTAACCAGGTATTTATATATATAACCCTAACCCTTTATTTAACCAGGTATTTATATATATAACCCTAACCCTTTATTTAACCAGGTATTTATAAATATAACCCTTTATTTAACCAGGTATTTATATATATAACCCTAACCCTTTATTTAACCAGGTATTTATATATATAACCCTAACCCTTTATTTAACCAGGTATTTATAAATATAACCCTTTATTTAACCAGGTATTTATATATATAACCCTAACCCTTTATTTAACCAGGTATTTATATATAGAACCCTAACCCTTTATTTAACCAGGTATTTATATATATAACCCTAACCCTTTATTTAACCAGGTATTTATATATATAACCCTAACCCTTTATTTAACCAGGTATTTATAAATATAACCCTTTATTTAACCAGGTATTTATATATATAACCCTAACCCTTTATTTAACCAGGTATTTATATATATAACCCTAACCCTTTATTTAACCAGGTATTTATATATATAACCCTAACCCTTTATTTAACCAGGTATTTATATATATAACCCTAACCCTTTATTTAACCAGGTATTTATAAATATAACCCTTTATTTAACCAGGTATTTATATATATAACCCTAACCCTTTATTTAACCAGGTATTTATATATAGAACCCTAACCCTTTATTTAACCAGGTATTTATATATATAACCCTAACCCTTTATTTAACCAGGTATTTATAAATATAACCTTAACCCTTTATTTAACCAGGTATTTATATATATATAACCCTTTATTTAACCAGGTATTTATAACCCTTTATTTAACCATGTATTTATATATATAACCCTAACCCTTTATTTAACCAGGTATCTATAAATATAACCTTAACCCTTTATTTAACCAGGTATTTATATATATAACCCTTTATTTAACCAGGTATTTATATATATATATATATATATATATATATATATATATATATATATATATATATATATATATATATATATATATATATATATATATATATAACCCTTTATTTAACCAGGTATTTATAACCCTTTATTTAACCATGTATTTATATATATAACCCTAACCCTTTATTTAACCAGGTATTTATATATATAAAACCCTTTATTTAACCAGGTAGCTCAGTTGGTAGAGCATGGCGCTTGTAATGCCAGGGTAGTGGGTTCGATCCCCGGGACCACCCATACGTAGAATGTATGCACACATGACTGTAAGTCGCTTTGGATAAAAGCGTCTGCTAAATGGCATATATTATATTATTATTTATATATATATAACCCTTTATTTAACCAGGTATTTATATATATAACCCTTTATTTAACCAGGTATTTATATATATAACCCTAACCCTTTATTTAACCAGGTATTTACATATATAACCCTAACCCTTTATTTAACCAGGTATTTATATATATAACCCTTTATTTAACCAGATATTTATATATATATATATATATATATATATATATATATATATATATATATATATATATATATATATATATATATAACCCTTTATTTAACCAGGTATTTATTTACATATAACCCTTTATTTAACCAGGTGGCCAGTTGAGAACAAGTTCTCATTTACAACTGTGACCTGGCCAAGATAAAGCAAAGCAGTGTGACACAGACAACAACACAGAGTTACACATAAACAAACATACAATAGAAAAATCTGTATACAGTGAGTGCAAATGTAGTAAGATTAGGGAGGTAAGGCAATAAATAGGTCGTAGTGGAGAAATAATTACAATTTAGCAATTAAACTAAATTTCATTTAATTAGGAAGAGGTTTGTTCCTTTTTATTTAACTCGGCAAGTCAGTTAAGAACAAATTCTTATTTTCAATGACATCCTAGGAACAGTGGGTTAACTGCCTTGTTTAGGAGCAGAACGACAGATTTGTACCTTGTCAGCTTGGGGATTTGAACTTGCAACCTTGTAGGTTACTAGTCCAATGCTCCAACCACTAGGCTACCTGCTGGTTACTAGTCCAATGCTCTAACCACTAGGATACTCTGCCACCCCTTTAATAAGGAAGAGATAGGTTCCTTTAATTAGGAAGAGACAGGTTCCTTTAATTAGGAAGAGATAGGTCCCTTTAATTAGGAAGAGATAGGTTCCTTTAATTAGGAAGAGATAGGTTCCTTTAATTAGGAAGAGATAGGTTCCTTTAATTAGGAAGAGATAGGTTCCTTTAATTAGGAAGAAATAGGTCCCTTTAACTAGGAAGAGATAAGTTCCTTTAATTAGGAAGAGATAGGTTCCTTTAATTAGGAAGAGATAGGTTCCTTTAATTAGGAAGAGATAGGTTCCTTTAATTAGGAAGAGATAGGTCCCTTCACCTACAGTCCAATACCTCTTTCACACCACAGGCAGTTGAGATGTAGCAGGGTGTTGCGTTCCCTCTTCCTAGAGGCGTGTGTAACATGTACCTACAGCTGCTAGCCCTCCAAAGCTAGGAGGGTTGTTGGTTGGTTGTTTTGTCATACTAGCCTAGTGGTTAGAGTGTTGGACTAGTAACTGGAAGGTTGCAAGTTCAAATCTCCAAGCTGACAAGGTACAAATCTGTTGTTCTGCTCCTGAACAAGGCAGTTAACCCACTGTTCCTGGCTGTCATTAAAATAAAAATGTGTTCTTAACTGACTTTCCTAGTTAACTTCTTCGATATAGGGGGTGCTCTTTTAATTTTTGGATAAAAAAACGTTCCCGTTTTAAACAAGATATTTTGTCACGAAAAAATGCTCGACTATGCATATAATTGACAGCTTTGGAAAGAAAACACTCTGACGTTTCCAAATCTGCAAAGATATTATCTGTGAGTGCCACAGAACTAATGCTACAGGCGAAACCAAGATGAAATTTCAAACAGGAAATGCCCCAGATTTTGAATGCGCTTTGTTCCAATGTCTCCTTATATGGCTGTGAATGCACAAGGAATGAGCCTACACTTTCTGTCGTTTCTCCAAGGTGTCTGCAGCATTGTGACGTATTTGTTGGCATATCATTGGAAGATTGACCATAAGAGACTACATTTACCAGGTGCTCCGGTTGGTGTCCTCCGTTGCAATTATTGCGTAATCTCCAGCTGCGTGCATTTTACCATTTGGTTCAGAGGAGAAACCCAACTTCCACGAATGAGTTATCATCGAAATAGATATGTGAAAAACACCTTGAGGATTGATTCTAAACAACGTTTGCCATGTTTCTGTCGATATTATGGAGTTAATTTGGAAAAAGGTTTGGCGTTGTAATGACTGAATTTTCGTTTTTGTTCTTAGCCAAACGTGATGAACAAAACGGAGCGATTTCTCCTACACAAATAATATTTTGGGAAAAACTGAACATTTGCTATCTAACTGAGAGTATCCTCATTGAAAACATCCAAAGTTCTTCAAAGGTAAATTATTTTATTTGAATGCTTTTCTTGTTTTTGTGAAAATGTTGCCAGCTGAATGCTAGGCTTAATGCCATGCTAGCTATCAATACTCTAACACAAATGCTTGTGTAGCTTTGGTTGAAAAGCATATTTTGAAAATCTGAGATGACAGTGTTGTTAACAAAAGGCTAAGCTTGTGAGACAATATATTTATTTCATTTCATTTGTGATTTTCATGAATAGTTAACGTTGCGTTATGGTAATGAGCTTGAGGCTATAATTACGCTCCCGGATACGGGATTGCTCGACGCAATAGGTTAAATAAAGATAAAATGATCTATAAACTCTTTGCTAAAAGGTGCAATCAAGAACCTAAATGTGTTCTTCGGTTGTCCTCATAGAATAAACTTTTGAAGAACCTGTTTTGGTTCCAAAACGAATCCTGTCCTCAGAAATGGAACCCAAAAAAGAACTAGAAAGGGTTCTGGGGTTCTATGTGTGTGTGTGTGTGTGTGTGTGTGTGTGTGTGTGTGTGTGTGTGTGTGTAACTTACGTCTTCTTCCCACAGATAGAGCCTTTATACCAGGTCCTACATGTGCTGAAGTACTTCCTCTTCTTTGTCCCCATCACCTGCTGCATGGCACACACATTGGGTCTGGGGGAGATGGAGAGGTGGGATGAGAGAGGGCAAGGGAGGGGGAGCGGAGAGGGAGGAGGGGGGTTCCGGAAGGAGGCAAAGGAGAGAAATTGTGAAGGGAGTAGGGAGTAGGGGAAGAGGTATGAGGAGGGAGGAGGGGAAGAGGTGGGTGGAGGGGAAGAGGTGGGAGGAGGGAGGAGGGAGGAGGGGAAGAGGTGGGAGGAGGGGAAGAGGGGAAGAGGTGGGAGGAGGGGAACAGGTGGGAGGAGGGAGCAGGGGAAGAGGTTTGAGGAGGGGAAGAGGTGGGAGGAGGGAGGAGGGGAAGAGGTGGGGGGAGGGGAAGAGGTGGGAGGAGGGAGTAGGGGAAGAGGTGGGAGGAGGGGAAGAGGTGGGAGGAGGGAGGAGGGGAAGAGGTGGGAGGAGGGAGTAGGAGGGAATAGGGGAAGAGGTGGGAGGAGGGAGTAGGAGAAGAGGTGGGAGGAGGGGAAGAGGTGGGAGGAGGGAGGAGGGGAAGAGGTGGGAGGAGGGAGGAGGGGAAGAGGTGGGAGGAGGGGAAGAGGTGGGAGGAGGGGAAGAGGTGAAGAGGTAGGAGGAGGGAGTAGGAGGGAGTAGGGGAAGAGGTGGGAGGAGGGAGTAGGTGGGAGGAGGGAGTAGGTGGGAGGAGGGAGGAGGGAGTAGGTGGGAGGAGGGAGGAAGGAGTACGGGAAGAGGTGGGAGGAGGGAGTAGGGGAAGAGGTGGGAGGAGGGAGTAGGTGGGAGGAGGGAGGAGGGGAAGAGGTGGGGGGAGGGGAAGAGGTGGGAGGAGGGAGTAGGGGAAGAGGTGGGAGGAGGGGAAGAGGTGGGTGGAGGGGAAGAGGTGGGAGGAGGGAGTAGGTGGGAGGAGGGAGGAGGGGAAGAGGTGGGTGGAGGGGAAGAGGTGGGAGGAGGGAGTAGGGGAAGAGGTGGGAGGAGGGAGGAGGGGAAGAGGGGGGAGGAGGGGAAGAGGTGGGAGGAGGGGAGTAGGTGGGAGGAGGGAGGAGGGGAAGAGGTGGGAGGAGGGGAAGAGGTGGGAGGAGGGAGTAGGTGGGAGGAGGGAAAGAGGTGGGAGGAGGGGAAGAGGTGGGAGTTGGGAGTAGGAGAAGAGGTGGGAGGAGGGGAAGAGGTGGGAGGTGGGAGTAGGAGAAGAGGTGGGAGTAGGGGAAGAGGTGGGATGTGGGGAAGAGGTGGGAGGAGGGGAAGAGGTGGGAGGAGGGAGTAGGTGGGAGGAGGGAGTTGGGGAAGAGGTGGGAGGAGGGGAAGAGGTGGGAGGAGAGAGTAGGGGAAGAGGTGGGAGGAGGGAGTAGGTGGGAGGAGGGAGTAGGGGAAGAGGTGGGAGGAGGGGAAGAGGTGGGAGGAGAGAGTAGGGGAAGAGGTGGGAGTAGGAGAAGAGGTGTGAGGAGGGAGCAGGAGAAGAGGTGTGATCAGGGAGGAGGGGAAGAGGTGGGAGGAGGTGGAAGGAGGGAGTAGGGTGAATATATTCATTAGCATTCATTGCAAACATTTTCCTCCCCATTTACACGTCATTCAACAACGAATGACAATGGGGAACCGTATTTAATTTTCCTGCATGGCTCTAAATCAATGTTTCATTCGATGCCTCTGACCTCTTTATGAAACAGTTTGGGGTTCATGGAATTATACTCTGTTTAATATGCACCACAATATAAAATAATGTTTTCAAATTATGCACATAACTTTGTTAAATCATCTGTAGACACATATCCCTGCCAAGAGCTTCAACATGACTACTAACCATCTGTTTCTTAGTAGAATGTATGGAGTATAGAAACGTATATTATTAATATTTATAAAGTAAACTCTTAGTATATATAAAGTAAACTCTTAGTATATATAAAGTATATTCTTAGTATATTTAAAGTATATTCTTAGTATATATAAAGTAAACTCTTAGTATATATAAAGTATATTCTTAGTATATATAAAATATATTCTTAGTATATATAAAGTATATTCTTAGTATATATAAAGTAAACTCTTAGTATATATAAAGTATATTCTTAGTATATATAAAGTATATTCTTAGTATATATAAAGTAAACTCTTAGTATATATAAAGTATATTCTTAGTATATATAAAGTATACTCTTAGTATATATAATGTATACACTTAGTATATATAAAGTCTATTCTTTGTGTATATAAAGTATGCCCTTCGTATATATAAAGTACACCCTTAGTATATAAAGTATATTCTTAGTATATATAAAGTATACGAATAGTATAAATAAAGAATAAAGTATATTCTTAGTATATATAAAGCATACTCTTAGTATATATAACGTATACTCTTAGTATGTATAAAGTATACTCTTAGTATATATAAAGTGTATTCTTGTGGTCCTTCTGTGGCTCAGTTGGTAGAGCATGGCGCTTGTAACGCCAGGGTAGTGGGTTCGATTCCCGGGACCACCCATACGTAGAATGTATGCACACATGACTGTAAGTCGCTTTGGATAAAAGCGTCTGCTAAATGGCATATATTATTATTATTATTATTATTATTTGTATATATAAAGTATGCTCTTAGTATATATATATAGTATACTCTTAGTATGAATAAAGTGTACTCTTAGTGTACTCTTAAAGTATATGAATAGTATATATAAAGTATACGAATAGTATATATAAAGTATATTCTTCGTATATATAAAGTGTACTCTTAGTATATATAAAGTATACTCTTAGTATATATAAAGTATACTCTTAGTATTTATAAAGTATACTCTTAGTATTTATAAAGTATGCTCTTGGTATTATAAAGTATGCTCTTAGTATTTATAAAGTATGCTCTTAGTATTTATAAAGTATACTCTTAGTATATATAAAGTATACTCTTAGTATATATAAAGTACACTCTTAGTATATATAAAGTATGCTCTTAGTATATATAAAGTATATTCTTAGTATATATAAAGTACACTCTTCGTATATATATAGTATGCTCTTAGTATTTATAAAGTATGCTTTTAGTATTATAAAGTATGCTCTTAGTATTTATAAAGTATACTCTTAGTATATATAAAGTATATTCTCAGTAAAAAGTATTGGGGTTAAACCTCTGCTTCAGATTGTTTTAAACAGTTCAAATCCTTTGAAGAACGATTCAAAATGACAGCCGATGTTCCCTCTTTATAGTGGGCACTGCGTTCACGGTAAACGCTGTGTAAGTCGGCTCAATCGGAAATCACCTTTTTCGTTAACGATTGCGCACTCTGTGACACTTCAGAGATGAAGAGCGGGGCGGCAGGGTAGCCTAGTGGTTAGAGCTGTTGGACTAGTAACCGGAAGGTTGCGAGTTCAAATCCCAGAGCTGACAAGGTACAAATCTGTTATTCTACCCCTGAAAAGGCAGTTAACCCACTCCTCCTAGGTCAGTTAACCCACTGTTCCTAGGCTGTCATTGAAAATTTGTTCTTAACTGACTTGACTTGCCTGGTTAAAAAAAATGTTTTTTTAAAAGTGCAGCCCTTCATCTACATTGTTTTCTATAATTACAGAGGCTGTATGAATTAATGTAGCTAGGTCCTACATTATACAAATGATGAGACCCTTACAGAGGCTGTATGAATTAATGTAGCTAGGTGCTACAGTATATAAATGTATATAAATTCCGTTAGGTTAAGTAACACAACATAATGTCACTGAACTTCCCGTTCAGTTATATGGGACAGACTATGACGTCATTATGACATGGATGAATTCTAGAATATACCATATATCATAGGTCCTGGTGGCGTCGTTATGTCATTATGACATGGATGAATTCTAGAATATACCATATATCATAGGTCCTGGTGGCGTCGTTATGTCATTATGACATGGATGAATTCTAGAATATACCATATATCATAGGTCCTGGTGGCGTCGTTATGTCATTATGACATGGATGAATTCTAGAATATACCATATATCATAGGTCCTGGTGGCGTCGTTATGTCATTATGACATGGATGAATTCTAGAATATACCATATATCATAGGTCCTGGGCTGGCGTCGTTATGTCATTATGACATCAACAGGTGATCTGCTGTATTACTCTGTTATTCCAATGCAACACTTCCCCAATTAATCAATTATCTAGATCACCTTAATCCTTTCTTTCTTTCTCTCTGTCTGTGTCCCTCTATGTCCTCAGAGCACTGTCTCACTCTTAATCTTTCCTTCTCTCTCCGTCTCTCTCTTCCCCTGTCTCTCCATCTCTCCCTTTCCCCTGTATCTCCATCTCTCCCTTTCCCCTATCTCTCTCTTTCTCCATCTCTCAATGTCCCCTCTCTTTCTCTTCATCTCTCCCTGTCCCCTATCGCTCTCTCTCTCTTTCTCCGTCTCTCTCTGTCCCCTGTCTCTCCATCTCTCCCTTTCCTCTCTCTCTCTCTCTCTCTCTCTCTCTCTCTCTCTCTCTCTCTCTCCATCTCTCCCTGTGCCCTATCGCTCTCTCTCTCTCTCTCCCTCCATCTCTCCCTGTCCACTATCGCGCTCTCTCTCTCTCTCTCTCTCTCTCTCTCTCTCTCTCTCTCTCTCTCTCTCTCTCTCTCTCTCTCTCTCTCTCTCTCTCTCTATCTCTCCCTGTCCCCTATCGCTCTCTCTCTCTCTCTCCATCTCTCCCTGTCCCCTATCACTCTCTCTCTCTCCATCTCTCCCTGTCCCCTATCGCTCTCTCTCCATCTCTCCCTGTCCCCTATCGCTCTCTCTCTCCATCTCTCCATCTCTCCCTGTCCCCTATTGCTCTTTCTCTCTGTCCCACTGCCCCCATCTCTTTCTATCCCCATACCCCCCTGTTCGGTTTAACCCCATGTCCTCCATCTCTCTCCATCTCTCTGTGTCTCCCACCCTGTCCCCATCATGGTCCTTACCCCTGGAGTCTGGCCCGGATACGACTGTGTGTCACAATCTTGTCGTAGGCTGAAGAATCCACTCTATCCACAGAGCTGAGCGTACAGAGCGCGAACACAGCCACAAACACTAGCTTCATCCTCGGGTCGTCTCTGTCTGTTTCTCTCCAGAGTAGGTCACACACACACTCACTCCTCTCCAAATGCACAGGAGAAATAGGAGCGCTCACAGGAGTGGGAGGCTTTATACCAGTACTCTCTTTACACCACCCCCTCCTTATCTCTCTCTCTCTCTCTCTCTCTCTCTCTCTCTCTCTCTCTCTCTCTCTCTCTCTCTCTCTCTCTCTCTCTCTCTCTCTCTCTCTCTCTCTCTCTCTCTCTCTCTCTGATATGGGAGTCTCTCTCTCCCTTTCTCTACCTCTACCTCTCCTCACCCTTCCCACCCCCTACTTTTGACCAGAGCTCAATGAGATGCCATTTGGGACTCCCGCCTACTGTACATATCTGAGAGGCGTACGTAATGACTACGACGGTAAAGACCGATGATTCTTTCTGTTCATAGCTGTCTCAGCCTGTCATCCCAGTGTCTCCAAGCCTTTCACTAACAGTAATAGTTACTGTACCAGAAGTGAAGCTGTCTGTTTCAGATGGATCATTTATTTTCTCTATTTTGGCAGTGAGTCCCAATGAGACAAAGATGTATTTTTTAAAGGAGTCTTGCATGACAAGACCAGCAGCAAAAAATACAAAATAAAAGTTAGAGACAAATTACACTGTATTTTTCTTTCTGTATCTGACCATATAGACCAGAAGAGAAGCTTGAAGTGGTCTTGAAGACGTGTGAGATATTAATAATATAATATAATATAATAATAATATTAACACCATGACTCTGACAGTCTGACAGTCTCCTACCTACCATCTATACCTGCCTTTCCTTCGATCCACCTCCCCTCTTTTCTCTCCCTCTCTGCTCCCTTTTCCTTCCTCTCACATTCTCTCTTTCCACCTACCCCCCCTTTCTTCCGCTCTCTCAGGACAGACTGCAGTGAACACAGGACATCCATCTTTGTCTCTCTAAGTCAGGGGTTTTCAAACCTCACCTCAGGGACCTCTAACCATTCTAAATTCTCCTCTGGGTCCTCTAGCCGTTCCAAACCTCTCCTCGGGGACCCCCAACCTCTCCTCAGGGACCCCCAACCTCTCCTTAGGACGCCCAACCTCTCCTCAGGACCCCCAACATCTCCTCTGGGACCTCCAGCCATTCCAAACCTCTCCTCTGGGACCTCCAGCCATTCCAAACCTCTCCTCTGGGACCTCCAGCCATCCCAACCTCTCCTCAGGGACCCCCAACCTCTCCTCAGGGACCCCCAACATCTCCTCTGGGACCTCCAGCCATTCCAACCTCTCCTCAGGGACCCCCAACATCTCCTCTGGGACCTCCAGCCATTCCAACCTCTCCTCAGGGACCCCCAACCTCTCCTCAGGACCCCCAACCTCTCCTCAGGGACCCCCAACATCTCCTCTGGGACCTCCAGCCATTCCAACCTCTCCTCAGGGACCCCCAACCTCTCCTCAGGGACCCCCAACCTCTCCTCAGGACCCCCAACCTCTCCTCAGGGACCTCCAGCCATTCCAACATCTCCTCAGGGACCTCCAGCCATTCCAACCTCTCCTCAGGGACCCCCAACATCTCCTCAGGGACCTCCAGCCATTCCAACCTCTCCTCAGGACCCCCAACCTCTCCTCAGGGACCTCCAGCCATTCCAACCTCTCCTCAGGGACCCCCAACATCTCCTCAGGGACCTCCAGCCATTCCAACCTCTCCTCAGGACCCCCAACCTCTCCTCAGGGACCTCCAGCCATTCCAACCTCTCCTCAGGGACCCCCAACCTCTCCTCAGGGACCTCCAGCCGTTCCATGTATTTGATCTATTCTAGAGCTAATACATCTGATTCATCTGGTGCTGCTAGTTCAGGACTACATCAACAACAACTACAGCTAGTTCAGGACTACAACAACAACAACTACAGCTAGTTCAGGTCTACAACAACAACAACTGGTACAGCTAGTTCAGGACTACAACAACAACAACTACAGCTAGTTCAGGACTACAACAACAACAACTGGTACAGCTAGTTCAGGACTACAACAACAACAACTGGTACAACTAGTTCAGGACTACAACAACAACAACTACTACAGCTAGTTCAGGACTACAACAACAACAACTGGTACAACTAGTTCAGGACTACAACAACAACAACTGGTACAACTAGTTCAGGACTACAACAACAACAACTACTACAGCTAGTTCAGGACTACAACAACAACAACAACTGGTACAACTCGTTCAGGACTACAACAACAACAACTGGTACAACTAGTTCAGGACTACAACAACAACTACAGCTAGTTCAGGACTACAACAACAACAACAACTGGTACAACTCGTTCAGGACTACAACAACAACAACTGGTACAACTAGTTCAGGACTACAACAACAACTACAGCTAGTTCAGGACTACAACAACAACAACTACAGCTAGTTCAGGACTACAACAACAACAACTACAGTTAATCAGGACTACAACAACAACAACTACAGCTAGTTCAGGACTACAACAACAACAACTACAGTTAATCAGGACTACAACAACAACAACTACAGCTAGTTCAGGACTACAACAACAACAACTACAGCTAGTTCAGGACTACAACAACAACAACTACAGCTAGTTCAGGACTACAACAACAACAACTACAGCTAGTTCAGGTCTACAACAACAACTGGTACAGCTAGTTCAGGACTACATCAACAACAACTACAGCTAGTTCAGGTCTACAACAACTAGTACTACAGCTAGTTCAGGTCTACAACAGCAACAACTACAGCTAGTTCAGGACTACAACAACAACAACTACAGCTAGTTCAGGACTACAACAACAACAACTACAGCTAGTTCAGGACTACAACAACAACAACTACAGCTAGTTCAGGACTACAACAACAACAACTACAGCTAGTTCAGGACTACAACAACAACAACTACAGCTAGTTCAGGACTACAACAACAACAACTACAGCTAGTTCAGGACTACAACAACAACAACTACAGCTAGTTCAGGACTACAACAACAACAACTGGTACAGCTAGTTCAGGACTACAACAACAACAACTACAGCTAGTTCAGGACTACAACAACAACAACTATAGCTAGTTCAGGACTACAACAACAACAACTACAGCTAGTTCAGGACTACAACAACAATAACTGGTGCTGCTAGTTCAGGACTACAACAACAACAACTACAGCTAGTTCAGGACTACAACAACAACAACTACAGCTAGTTCAGGACTACAACAACAACAACTACAGCTAGTTCAGGACTACAACAACAACAACTATAGCTAGTTCAGGACTACAACAACAATAACTGGTGCTGCTAGTTCAGGACTACAACAACAACAACTATAGCTAGTTCAGGACTACAACAACAATAACTACAGCTAGTTCAGGACTACAACAACTAGTACTACAGCTAGTTCAGGACTACAACAACAACTACTACAGCTAGTTCAGGACTACAACAACAACTACTACAGCTAGTTCAGGACTACAACAACAAATGGTGAAATGTCTGGTGGTCCCTGAGGAGAGGTGTGAGAACCACCGCTATACTTGACAGTCATGGAACAACACAGCCTGTTGTGGCAGGCCCCAGTAGCCTACAGGTAGATGAGTCGGTGGACAGAAAGGTGTCTTTTTACAGTCGGGCTGCGTCCACAGCTGAGTACCTGCTCTGAGGCGTACACACACACGGCCTGCGGCAACTCAAACGCTTTGTCTAACTTAGCAGTCAGTTAGTCCCACCCTCACAGTATTTTTGTATTTTGCCCCAACTCTAACCTCCAACCCCTCAGACAAGCCTTCTAGCTTTCTTCTCCTGTATTCCCAATTCTCTCCCCCTCCCCTCCCCTCCTCTCCTCCACTCTCCCCCTCCCCTCCCCTCCTCCACTCTCCCCCTCCCTTCCCCTCCCCTCCTCCACTCTCCCCCTCCCCTCCTCTCCTCTCCTCCACTCTCCCCCCTTTCCTCCTCTCCTCTCCTCCCCACTCCCCACCCCCTCCTCCTCTCCTTTCCTCCACTCCCCCTCCCCTCCTCTCCTCCACTCTACCCCTCCCCTCCCCTCCCATCTCCTCTCCTCCACTCTCCACCTTTCCTCCCCTCCTCCTCTTTCTCGCTCCTCCACTCCTCCTCCTCTCTTTCCTCCTCTTCCCCTCTTCTCCTCTCCTCCTCCTCTCTCTCCTCTCCTCCTCTTCTTTCCTCTCTCTCTTCCTCTCCCCTCTCTCCCCCTCTCCTCTCTCCCCCTCTCCTCCACTCTACCACCTGGCTCCAGAGATAATACTCTCTCTTCCCTTTCTCCTGCATCTCTCCTTCTTCTCTCCTTGTCTTCCCTCTCTAAAATCTCTCTTCCCTTTCTCCTCCATCTGTCTTCTGTATATTTCTTGTTCTCCTTCTCCTTCCTTTGTCCATCAGGCCACATCCAGATGGAAACACTCCAGCCGAGGATCTGTCTCTCTCTTTCTCTCTTTCTCTCTGTCTGCCCCTGTCTTTCTTTCTCTCTTTCTCTCTGTCTGCCTCTGTCTTTCTTTCTCTCTTTCTCTCTGTCTGCCTCTGTCTTTCTTTCTCTCTTTCTCTCTGTCTGCCCCTGTATTTCTTTCTCTCTTTCTCTCTGTCTGCCCCTGTCTTTCTTTCTCTCTTTCTCTCTGTCTGCCTCTGTCTTTCTTTCTCTCTTTCTCTCTGTCTGCCTCTGTCTTTCTTTCTCTCTTTCTCTCTGTCTGCCTCTCTCTTTCTCTCTTTCTCTCTGTCTGCCACTGTCTTTCTTTCTTTTTTCTCAAACAATTTCTATAGGGAATGGGAGGAAGAAAGCAAAGGATAGAAAGTGAAAAGTAACCAGGAACTCCCTCTAGTGGTAAAATCATGCCATTACATGGAGTTAGGGTCTTCCATTATGCTGAATACAATGAGGAGTTCTCCCTCTAGTGGTAGAGTCATGTCAGTACATGGAGTTAGGGTCTTCCATTATGCTGAATACAGTGAGGAGTTCTCCCTCTAGTGGTAGAGTCATGTCAGTACATGGAGTTAGGGTCTTCCATTATGCTGAATACTGTGAGGAGTTCTCCCTCTAGTGGTAGAGTCATGTCAGTACATGGAGTTAGGGTCTTCCATTATGCTGAATACTGTGAGGACTCCAGTAGTTGGTGGTCCTGCCTTTTAATTTTAGGGGATACCAGGGTTCTTTGTCTCAGGGGTTCTTTGTCTCAGGGGTTCTTTGTCTCAGGGGTTGGTTGTCTCAGGGGTTGGTTGTCTCAGGGGTTGGTTGTCTCAGGGGTTGGTTGTCTCAGGGGTTGGTTGTCTCAGGGGTAATTATTCTCTAAATGGCATTGTGTAATATGTTTAAGGTTAAAATGTGTGATTTATTTTTAAGAATTTATTGACCTGGTCAATTCATGTCAGCATGACAAAATGAGATGAGGGGGATGAGCGGGATTTTCTCCTGCATCATCTCTGACCTTTTTCTGTCAAGGTCAAAGGTCAAAGGTAATCGAGGAGAGGAGGAGCGTGAAAGTGGACGAAAATGCACTTGTATGAAATTAACCAGTCCTTCTACACTCGCGTCATCAGGCAAATTACGTTTACAGGATCCCCAAAATAATTGTTAGTTGTGCAAGAAATGTTCTAGATAAAACGATAAATAGCATTTAGTTTTTAAACGTGTGCATGCTTTTCTCAAAAACTAAACCTGATTCTGGGTAGATTTCAAAACTCTTCGCGGTAGGATACACAAGATCCTTGATGAAAGTCAGCTACTGAGGAGGGGAGGACACTTTCACTCGCAAACAAACTGCTGGACCACTTGACCAGTTACCAATTTCTGGGTCATGGGAGACGGAGGTGAGATGAGGAAGGAGTCGAGGATGCAAGACGGAGGACGGAGGACAGAGGACAGAGGACGGAGGAAAGAGGAAAGATGAGGAAGGAGGGAGGATGCAAGATGGAGGACGGAGGACAGAGGACGGAGGACGGAGGACAGAGGAAAGATGAGGAAGGAGGGAGGATGCAAGATGGAGGACGGAGGACAGAGGACGGAGGATGGAGGACGGAGGACGGAGGAAAGATGAGGAAGGAGGGAGGATGCAAGACGGAGGACGGAGGACAGAGGACGGAGGACGGAGGACGGAGGAAAGATGAGGAAGGAGGGAGGATGCAAGATGGAGGACGGAGGACGGAGGACGGAGGACAGAGGAAAGATGAGGAAGGAGGGAGGATGCAAGATGGAGGACGGAGGACGGAGGACAGAGGACGGAGGACGGAGGAAAGATGAGGACGGAAGACGGAGGACAGAGGACAGAGGACAGAGGACAGAGGACAGAGGACGGAGGACGGAGGACGGAGGACGGAGGAGGGAGGACGGAGGACAGAGGACGGAGGACGGAGGAAAGATGAGGAAGGAGGGAGGACGGAAGACGGAGGACAGAGGACAGAGGACAGAGGACAGAGGACAGAGGACGGAGGACGGAGGACGGAGGAGGGAGGACGGAGGACAGAGGACAGAGGAGGGAGGACAGACTTGACAAAAGCCCTATGTGTTTCTCATCTGAAATAAAACACTAAACTAATATTTTCTTTGTAAATGTTTGAATAATGGAAGTATCCATGAACAACTATGTAAAACAGAGGAAAGGGAGGGCTATATTTCAAACCTATTTCAGAGTTCCTAGGTCAAGCTATGTGTCAACTAGCATCTTAATTAGTATAGAGGGTGGATGGGGATGGTTGTCATTATCAACTCAATTAGAATAAAACCAGTGGAAGGTAAACTCAGGTAAATGCAGTTTACATTGAAAGTTCCCTTTTTCACTGTGACCAGCGATCAGAGACTATATCTGACTACCCACCTATTGTTTATAGCAGGCTACCCACCTATTGTTTATAGCAGACTACCCACCTATTGTTTATATCAGACTACCCACCTATTGTTTATATCTGACTACCCACCTATTGCTTATATCAGACTACCCACCTATTGTTTATATCAGACTACCCACCTATTGTTTATATCAGACTACCCACCTATTGTTTATATCTGACTACCCACCTATTGTTTATAGCAGACTACCCACCTATTGTTTATAGCAGACTACCCACCTATTGTTTATAGCAGACTATCCACCTATTGTTTATATCTGACTACCCACCTATTGTTTATAGCAGACTACCCACCTATTGTTTATAGCAGACTACCAACCTATTGTTTATATCAGACTACCCACCTATTATTTATATCAGACTACCCACCTATTGTTTATATCAGACTACCCACCTATTGTTTATAGCAGACTACCCACCTATTGTTTATATCAGACTACCCACCTATTGTTTATAGCAGACTACCCACCTATTGTTTATATCAGACTACCAACCTATTGTTTATATCAGACTACCCACCTATTATTTATATCAGACTACCCACCTATTGTTTATATCAGACTACCAACCTATTGTTTATATCAGACTACCCACCTATTGTTTATATCAGACTACCAACCTATTGATTATATCTGACTACCCACCTATTGTTTATATCAGACTACCCACCTATTGTTTATATCAGACTACCCACCTATTGTTTATATCTGACTACCCACCTATTGTTTATATCTGACTACCCACCTCTTGTTTATATCTGACTACCCCCCTCTTGTTTATATCTGACTACCCACCTTTTGTTTATATCTGACTACCCACCTATTGTTTATAGCAGACTACCCACCTATTGTTTATATCAGACTACCAACCTATTGATTATATCTGACTACCCACCTATTGTTTATATCAGACTACCCACCTATTGTTTATATCAGACTATCAACCTATTGTTTATATCAGACTACACACCTATTGTCTATATCTGACTACCCACCTATTGTTTATATCAGACTACCCACCTATTGTTTATAGCAGACTACCCACCTATTGTTTATATCTGACTACCCACCTATTGTTTATATCTGACTACCCACCTATTGTTTATAGCAGACTACCCACCTATTGTTTATAGCAGACTACCCACTTATTGTTTATAGCAGACTACCCACCTATTGTTTATAGCAGACTACCCACCTATTGTTTATATCAGACTACCCACCTATTGTTTATAGCAGACTACCCGCCTATTGTTTATAGCAGACTACCCACCTATTGATTATATCTGACTACCCACCTATTGTTTATAGCAGACTACCCACCTATTGTCTATATCTGACTACCCACCTATTGTTTATATCTGACTACCCACCTATTGTTTATAGCAGACTACCCACCTATTGTTTATAGCAGACTACACGACTCATTAAATTCCAAGCTCTTGTGTTATAAAGTGCTCCCTTCGTTGCCTCACTCTTTCATTTTCTGTGACACACACACATATTTACTCAAAATGTCACCTGTTATTTCCCCGGCATATCCTCGATCAAAGAAAGGCTGGAGAGATGGTCGCCTCGCTTCGAGTCCTTAGGAAACTATGCAGTATTTAGTTTTTTTAATGTATTATTACTTACACTGTTACCCCAGGAAATCTGAAGTCTTATTACATATAGCCGGGAGGAACTACTGGATATAAGAGCAATGTCAACATACCAACATTACAACCAGGAATACAACTTTCCTGAAGCGGATCCTCTGTTTGGACCACCACCCAGGACAACGGATCGGATCCCAGCCGGAGACCCAAAACAACGGCGCCGCAGAAGGGGCTGATTGAGCGGCCTTCTGGTCAGGCTCCTGTCGTGGCAGAATCAGAATCCTTTAGGTAACATTTAGAAATAAGATGTTTTATTCATTTTTATAAGCATGCTTATGTGGGAAAGTTAGTTGGGCCCAGAGAGGGGAGAGGTCGGGTTAGTCTTATCTGTGAATGTGTCTGTAAACTATTTCTAAACCATGTGAGGGGATGGTGTGAATAATGGAGAACCAGTTAGGTGACTCCACAATGTCTGTGTGCCAGTCACGTCTCTCTGTAAGCTTGTCCAGGAGGGGGTGTATTTGATATATGTCTCTCTGTGATCTTGTCCAGGTGGGGGTGTATTTGATATATGCCATTGGATGAGGTAATGTTTTTGGTTCTAAGTGGTACCAAGAACGAGATAGGAACTTCGGTTTAGGAGACCAAACTGAACGATGATTTATAGCCAATGCTGTCTGGCTATGTGTGTCTTTGCTATAGACACTGAATTGATCTGAGAGTCACAGGGCTATGTTGAAGCTCATATAATTAAAGATGGACTTTATGATAACTCTGACTTGTGTGTGGTTTGCTCTCTTATGTTTTGGTAATACAGGACATTTCCACGATACTCCGTAGACGTGCACCTTGACAACAAGGTAGACGAAAAACCGAGCAAGGGTTGCCTTCCAGAGAGACATCAGAGATGGTAACATTCTCTGTTTCACGGAAACATGGCTCTCTCGGGTTATGTTGTCGGAGTCAGTTCAGCCACCGGGCTTCTCCGTGCATCGCGCCGACAGAGATTAAAAACCTCTTTAGGAAGAGGAAGCGTGGGGGTAAATGCTTCATGATTAACAATTCATGGTGTAATAAGACAGTTAACCCACTGTTCCTAGGCCGTCATTGTAAATAAGAATGTGTTCTTAACCTTTTATGGCTGGGGTAGCTTGGATGAATAAGGTGCCCAAAGTAAACGGCCTGCTCCTCAGTCGCAGTTGCTAATAGATGCATATTACCAGTAGTATTGGATAGAAAACAATCTAAAGTTTCTAAAACTGTTTGAATGATGGCTGTGAGTATAACAGAACTCATATGGCAGGCAAAATCCTGACTTGAAATCAAAACAGGAAGTCAGAAATCTGAGCTTTGTATGTATTCACCAGAGTAGAGTCCCCAATGAAATCCCCTTGAGTTATATATATATATTTTTTTTTTAACCTTTATTTAACTAGGCAAGTCAGTTAAGAACAAGTTCTTATTTTCAATGACAGCCTGGGAACAGTGGGTTAACTGCCTGTTCAGGGGCAGAATGACAGATTTGTACCTTGTCAGCTCGGGGGTTTGCAACCTTCCGGTTACTAGTCCAACGCTCTAATGACTAGGCTACCCTGCCGCCCCGGCGGAATGATGTTGCACTGCCTAGGGGCTCCACTAGATGTCAACCATCAATATAAATTACAATGAGACTTCTATGATGTTGTGGGAGTGAATGAGAGCAGAATCAGTCAGGTGTCTGGCAGTCAGCCATTTTCTGATCACGCTTATTCCTCATGGTACCCACTTGCGTTCAATTGCTCATGAAGACACAAAGGAATACTCCAGTTGGAACTTTATTGACACTACATGTTAAAAACATCCTAATGATTGATTCTGTACTTAGTTTGAAATGTTTCTTCGACCGGTATTATAACTTTTTGAAGTTTTTGTCCGATGTAACGCTGACCAGAATGAGTGTTTGGATATGTATACCAAACGCGCTAACAAAAGAAGGTATTTGGACATAAATAACAGACATTTTTGAACAAAACAAACATTTATTGTGGACCTGGGAATCCTGGAGAGCTTTCTGATGTAGATCATCAAAGGTAAAGGAATATTTATCGTGTAATTTCTTGTTTATGTTGACGCCATCGTTGTGGTTGTGGTGATTTTTACTCCTGAGCGCCGTCTCAGATTATTTGCATGGGTTTCTTTTTCCATAATTTAACCTCTTGCTCCTACCTGGCACGCAGGCGTCCCATCTAGAGCTCTGGAAATGCAAATGCGCTACGCTAAATGCTAATAGCACTAGTTAAAACTCAAACGTTCATTAAAATACACATGCAGGGTATTGAATTAAAGCTACACTCGTTGTGAATCCAGGCAACAAGTCAGATTTTTAAAATGCTTTTCGGCGAAAGCATGAGAAGCTATTATCTGATAGCATGTAACACCCCAAAAGACCCGCAGGGGACGTAAACAAAATAATTAGCATAGTCGGCGCTACACAAACCGCACAAATAAAATAGAAAACATGCATTACCTTTGACCATCTTCTTTGTTGGCACTCCTAGATGTCCCATAATCACTATCGGATCTTTTTTTCGATTAAATCGGTCCATATATAGCCTAGATATCGATCTATGAAGACTGTGTGATAAACGGAAAAAAATTGCGTCTTATAACGTAACGTCATTTTTTTTTAAATTAAAAAAGTTGACGATAAACTTTCACAAAACACTTCGAAATACTTTTGTAATGCAACTTTAGGTATTAGTAAACGTTAATAAGCGATCAAATTAATCACGAGACGAAGTGTTTTCTATAGGGGTCCGTCTGGAAATAATGTCAGTGTATTTCTGAACCAAAATATCCGGTCGGAGACCTGAAGCAAAAGCCTGTCTCTTGTTCGTTTGACCAAGAAACAAAGAATTGGCAAATGACAAGACTGTTGACATCGTGTGGAAGCTGTAGGTACTGCAACCTCAGCCCTATTTAATGTCGTTCGCCCATAACAATGGGTTGAAGTGGCGGATGGATATATTTTTTTCCACTTTCAGTGATCAGATTTTCCTGCACTTTTCGATGAAACGCACGTTCTGTTATAGTCACAGCCGTGATTTAACCAGTTTTATAAACGTCTGAGTGTTTTCTATCCACACATACTAATCATATGCATATACTATATTCCTGGCCTGAGTAACAGGGCGCTGAAATGTTGCGCGATTTTTAACAGAATGTTCGAAAAAGTAGGGGTTAGGAGTAACAGGTTAAAATTTAAATCTGACACAGCGGTTGCATTAATTAAGGAGAGGTATATCTATAATTCCATGTGTATAACTTGTATTATCATCTACATTTATGATGAGTATTTCTGTTGAATCGATGTGGCTATGCAAAATCACTGGATGTATTGTGTAACATGATGTCCTGTGAGTGTCATCTGATGAAGATCATCAAAGATCTATGAGCTAACATAATCATATGTTGTGCTTTCGCTGTAAAGCATGTTTTAAATCAGACACCACACGTAAAGTGCCAATGGAAACTGAGATTTTTGGATATAAATATGCACTTTATCGAACAAAACATACATGTATTGTGTAACATGAAGTCCTATAAGTGTCATCTGATGAAGATTTGTGCTTTTTCTCTCTCTCTCTGGCTGGTAAAATTGGCTGTGTATTTTAGTGAGTTGTTGGTGACCTAACATAATCGTTTGTGGTGCTTTCCCCGTAAATCCTATTTGAAATCAGACACTGTGGTGGGATTAACAACAAGATTACCTTGAAAACGATATAAAATACATGTTTCCTGATATCAACCCAGCACCCTGACTTCAACCCAACACCCTGATATCAACCCAGCACCCTGACTTCAACCCAACACCCTGATATCAACCCAGCACCCTGAATTCAACCCAACACCGTGATTTCAACCCAACACCCTGATTTCAACCTAACACCGTGATTTCAACCCAACACCCTGATATCAACCCAACACCCTGATATCAACCCAACACCCTGATTTCAACCCAGCACCCTGATTTCAACCCAGCACCCTGATTTCAACCCAACACCTTGATTCTAACCCAACACCTTGATTCCAACCCAACACCTTGATTCCAACCCAACACTCTGATATCAACCCAGCACCCTGATTTCAACCCAGTCCCCTGATATCAACCCAACACCCTGATTTCAACCCAGCACCCTGATATCAACCCAACACCCTGGTTCCAATCCAGCACCCTGATTTGAACCCAACACCCTGATTCCAACCCAGCACCCCGATTCCAACCCAACACCCTGATTTCAACCCAGCACCTTGATTTCAACCCAGCACCCTGATTTCAACCCAGCACCCTGATTCCAACCCAGCACCTTGATTTCAACCCAGCACCCTGATTTCAACCCAACACCCTGATTCCAACCCAGCACCTTGATTTCAACCCAGCACCCTGATTTCAACCCAGCACCCTGATTCCAACCCAGCACCTTGATTTCAACCCAGCACCCTGATTTCAACCCAACACCCTGATTTCAACCCAGCACCCTGATATCAACCCAACACCCTGGTTCCAATCCAGCACCCTGATTTGAACCCAACACCCTGATTCCAACCCAGCACCCCCGATTTCAACCCAAAACCTTGATTTCAACTCAACACCTTGATTTCAACTAATTTCAACCCAACACCTGGATTTCAACCCAACACCCTGATTCCAACCCAGCACCTTGATTTCAACCCAGCACCCTGATTTCAACCCAGCACCCTGATTTCAACCCAGCACCTTGATTTCAACCCAGCACCTGATTTCAACCCAACACCCTGATTTCAACCCAGCACCTTGACACACCCTGATTTCAACCACCCTGATTCCACCCAGCACCTTGATTTCAACCCAGCACCCTGCACCCTGATTTCAACCCAGCACCCTGATTTCAACCCAACACCCTGATTTCAACCCAGCACCCTGATTTCAACCCAGCACCCGGATTTCAACCCAGCATACGGATTTCAACCCAGCACCCGGATTTCAACCCAGCACCTTGACTTCAACCCAACACCCTGATTATTCTCCTGATGAGAGTCTTGTAAAATGTACTGGTGCTGATAAACGCACAGCAGAGTAACACACCCATCTTCACAGAGTCAAAACATTTCCCATCTGTCATCTCTTCATCGAACTGTTCTTGGGTCAATACTTCTCAAAGAGTAGAGCATCACTTGACTGATTCATGTTCACTTGTGTCAAACACACACACAGTTGTAGAATGCTGTAGAAGTGAATGGAAATGCATGGTATTGACCGCAGAAGATAACCCCTGGCAATCTAACACTGTCTAATGAATGTTTACACTATACTTCAATCTAACACTGTCTAATGAATGTTTACACTATACTTCAATCTAACACTGTCTAATGAATGTTTATATCACTTCAATCTAACACTGTCTAATGAATGTTTATATCACTTCAATCTAACACTGTCTAATGAATGTTTACACTATACTTCAATCTAACACTGTCTAATGAATGTTTACACTATACTTCAATCTAACACTGTCTAATGAATGTTTACACTATACTTCAATCTAACACTGTCTAATGAATGTTTACACTATACTTCAATCTAACACTGTCTAATGAATGTTTATATCACTTCAATCTAACAATGTCTAATGAATGTTTACACTATACTTCAATCTAACACTGTCTAATGAATGCTTAAACTATACTTCAATCTAACACTGTCTAATGAATGTTTACACTATACTTCAATCTAACAATGTCTAATGAATGTTTACACTATACTTCAATCTAACACTGTCTAATGAATGTTTACACTATACTTCAATCTAACACTGTCTAATGAATGCTTAAATTATACTTCTGTCTAATGAATGTTTAAACTATACTTCAATCTAACACTGTCTAATGAATGTTTACACTATACTTCAATCTAACACTGTCTAATGAATGTTTAAACTATACTTCAATCTAACACTGTCTAATGAATGTTTACACTATACTTCAATCTAACACTGTCTAATGAATGTTTATATACTTCAATCTAACACTGTCTAATGAATGTTTACACTATACTTCAATCTAACACTGTCTAATGAATGTTTACACTATACTTCAATCTAACACTGTCTAATGAATGTTTACACTATACTTCAATCTAACACTGTCTAATGAATGTTTATATCACTTCAATCTAACACTGTCTAATGAATGTTTACACTATACTTCAATCTAACACTGTCTAATAAATGTTTAAACTATACTTCAATGAATAACACTGTCTAATGAATGTTTATATCACTTCAATCTAACACTGTCTAATGAATGTTTACACTATACTTCAATCTAACACTGTCTAATGAATGTTTATATCACTTCAATCTAACACTGTCTAATTAATGTTTACACTATACTTCAATCTAACACTGTCTAATGAATGTTTACACTATACTTCAATCTAACACTGTCTAATGAATGTTTCACTATACTTCAATCTAACACTGTCTAATGAATGTTTACACTATACTTCAATCTAACACTGTCTAATGAATATTTATATCACTTCAATCTAACACTGTCTAATGAATGTTTACACTATACTTCAATCTAACACTGTCTAATGAATGTTTACACTATCTTCAATCTAACACTGTCTAATGAATGTTTATATCACTTCAATCTAACACTGTCTAATTAATGTTTACACTATACTTCAATCTAACACTGTCTAATGAATGTTTAAACTATACTTCAATCTAACACTGTCTAATGAATGTTTACACTATACTTCAATCTAACACTGTCTAATGAATGTTTACACTATACTTCAATGAATGTTTGAAACTATACTTCAATCTAACACTGTCTAATGAATGTTTTATTATAGTATATAACACTGTCTAATGAATGTTTACACTATACTTCAATCTAACACTGTCTAATGAATGTTTACACTATACTTCAATCTAACACTGTCTAATGAATATTTAAACTATACTTCAATCTAACACTGTCTAATGAATGTTTACACTATACTTCAATCTAACACTGTCTAATGAATGTTTAAACTATACTTCAATCTAACACTGTCTAATGAATGTTTACACTATACTTCAATCTAACACTGTCTAATGAATGTTTAAACTATACCTCAATCTAACACTGTCTAATGAATGTTTACACTATACTTCAATCTAACACTGTCTAATGAATGTTTACACTATACTTCAATCTAACACTGTCTAATGAATGTTTACACTATACTTCAATCTAACACTGTCTAATGAATGTTTACACTATACTTCAATCTAACACTGTCTAATGAATGTTTACACTATACTTCAATCTAACACTGTCTAATGAATGTTTACACTATACTTCAATCTAACACTGTCTAATGAATATTTATATCACTTCAATCTAACACTGTCTAATGAATGTTTACACTATACTTCAATCTAACACTGTCTAATGAATGTTTACACTATACTTCAATCTAACACTGTCTAATGAATATTTATATCACTTCAATCTAACACTGTCTAATGAATGTTTACACTATACTTCAATCTAACACTGTCTAATGAATGTTTACACTATACTTCAATCTAACACTGTCTAATGAATGTTTATATCACTTCAATCTAACACTGTCTAATGAATGTTTAACACTATCTACTTCAATCTAACACTGTCTAATGAATGTTTACACTATACTTCAATCTAACACTGTCTAATGAATGTTTATATCACTTCAATCTAACACTGTCTAATGAATGTTTACACTATACTTCAATCTAACACTGTCTAATGAATGTTTATATCACTTCAATCTAACACTGTCTAATGAATGTTTACACTATACTTCAATCTAACACTGTCTAATGAATATTTATATCACTTCAATCTAACACTGTCTAATGAATGTTTACACTATACTTCAATCTAACACTGTCTAATGAATGTTTACACTATACTTCAATCTAACACTGTCTAATGAATATTTATATCACTTCAATCTAACACTGTCTAATGAATGTTTACACTATACTTCAATCTAACACTGTCTAATGAATATTTATATCACTTCAATCTAACACTGTCTAATGAATGTTTACACTATACTTCAATCTAACACTGTCTAATGAATGTTTACACTATACTTCAATCTAACACTGTCTAATGAATATTTATATCACTTCAATCTAACACTGTCTAATGAATGTTTACACTATACTTCAATCTAACACTGTCTAATGAATGTTTACACTATACTTCAATCTAACACTGTCTAATGAATATTTATATCACTTCAATCTAACACTGTCTAATGAATGTTTACACTATACTTCAATCTAACACTGTCTAATGAATGTTTACACTATACTTCAATCTAACACTGTCTAATGAATATTTATATCACTTCAATCTAACACTGTCTAATGAATGTTTACACTATACTTCAATCTAACACTGTCTAATGAATGTTTATATCACTTCAATCTAACACTGTCTAATGAATGTTTACACTATACTTCAATCTAACACTGTCTAATGAATGTTTACACTATACTTCAATCTAACACTGTCTAATGAATGTTTATATCACTTCAATCTAACACTGTCTAATGAATGTTTACACTATACTTCAATCTAACACTGTCTAATGAATGTTTATATCACTTCAATCTAACACTGTCTAATGAATGTTTATATCACTTCAATCTAACACTGTCTAATGAATGTTTACACTATACTTCAATCTAACACTGTCTAATGAATGTTTATATCACTTCAATCTAACACTGTCTAATGAATGTTTATATCACTTCAATCTAACACTGTCTAATGAATGTTTACACTATACTTCAATCTAACACTGTCTAATGAATGTTTACACTATACTTCAATCTAACACTGTCTAATGAATGTTTACACTATACTTCAATCTAACACTGTCTAATGAATGTTTACACTATACTTCAATCTAACACTGTCTAATGAATGTTTACACTATACTTCAATCTAACACTGTCTAATGAATGTTTATATCACTTCAATCTAACACTGTCTAATGAATGTTTAAACTATACTTCAATCTAACACTGTCTAATGAATGTTTACACTATACTTCAATCTAACACTGTCTAATGAATGTTTATATCACTTCAATCTAACACTGTCTAATGAATGTTTACACTATACTTCAATCTAACACTGTCTAATGAATGTTTACACTATACTTCAATCTAACACTGTCTAATGAATGTTTACACTATACTTCAATCTAACACTGTCTAATGAATGTTTAAACTATACTTCAATCTAACACTGTCTAATGAATGTTTACACTATACTTCAATCTAACACTGTCTAATGAATGTTTACACTATACTTCAATCTAACACTGTCTAATGAATGTTTACACTATACTTCAATCTAACACTGTCTAATGAATGTTTACACTATACTTCAATCTAACACTGTCTAATGAATGTTTACACTATACTTCAATCTAACACTGTCTAATGAATGTTTACACTATACTTCAATCTAACACTGTCTAATGAATGTTTACACTATACTTCAATCTAACACTGTCTAATGAATGTTTACACTATACTTCTATCTAACACTGTCTAATGAATGTTTACACTATACTTCAATCTAACACTGTCTAATGAATATTTATATCACTTCAATCTAACACTGTCTAATGAATGTTTATATCACTTCAATCTGGTCTGAGGCCTGCTCTTTATATGGTTGATTGCTTTCTTTTAAACTCCACACACACTCACCGGGAGAGGAGGGATGAACACACACACACACACACACACACACACACACACACACACACACACACACACACACACACACACACACACACACACAGTGTGTCTGCTAAATTTACTAAATATAAACATAAAAATGCTGGGTATTATTCTCATGAGCTCCGTCCCTGAAACAACGTCGATAGTAATACCCATTGTGCTTTGCAATTATTCACTTTTACATTTTATAATTTGTTCATTTAAATGTTAGTTATTCTTGAGGCTCTGCCAAACTGGCACAAACCGCCACCAGGAGTCGCTAGAGCACGATGAGTCAGTAAAGCCCCCGGCCAAACCCACCCCTGACACGGACGACGCTGGGCCAAATGTGCGCCGCCCTATGGGACTCCCGATCACGGCCGGTTGTGATCCAACCCGGGTCTGTAGTGACACCTGTAGCCATGTGATGCAGTCCCTTAGAATAACACTGTAACGTAACAAATGTCAAGGAGTCTGAATTCTTTGCGCATACACTGCCTCTTTGGCTCCGGGTGCTCCTATGAACATGTTAAAAAGCCTGGTTTTTGGTTGAAAATGTATATGTATACTTTGATTTGTTTATTTTCAAGTCAACACAGAACTAAAATATCAATCAAGTTTAAAATAATCAATCTCTCGAAAGGTTAAATTAAATCAACAAGTCATCAAATCAATAAGTCAAAGAAATCAATAAGTCTTTAAATCAACAAGTCATCTTGCCTGGTTGAGATTTTGCTTGAGTGGTTGGTCTGGTGGAGTGGTTGGTCTGGTTTAGTGGTTGGTCTGGTGGAGTGGTTGGTCTGGTTTAGTGGTTGGTCTGGTGTAGTGGTTGGTCTGGTTTAGTGGTTGGTCTGGTGTAGTGGTTGGTCTGGTTTAGTGGTTGGTCTGGTGGAGTGGTTGGTCTGGTTTAGTGGTTGGTCTGGTGGAGTGGTTGGTCTGGTGTAGTGGTTGGTCTGGTGGAGTGGTTGGTCTGGTGGAGTGGTTGGTCTGGTGTAGTGGTTGGTCTGGTTTAGTGGTTGGTCTGGTGGAGTGGTTGGTCTGGTTTAGTGGTTGGTCTGGTTTAGTGGTTGGTCTGGTTTAGTGGTTGGTCTGGTGGAGTGGTTGGTCTGGTGTAGTGGTTGGTCTGGTGTAGTGGTTGGTCTGGTGTAGTGGTTGGTCTGGTTTAGTGGTTGGTCTGGTTTAGTGGTTGGTCTGGTGGAGTGGTTGGTCTGGTGTAGTGGTTGGTCTGGTGGAGTGGTTGGTCTGGTTTAGTGGTTGGTCTGGTGGAGTGGTTGGTCTGGTGGAGTGGTTGGTCTGGTTTAGTGGTTGGTCTGGTTTAGTGGTTGGTCTGGTTTAGTGGTTGGTCTGGTGGAGTGGTTGGTCTGGTGGAGTGGTTGGTCTGGTTTAGTGGTTGGTCTGGTTTAGTGGTTGGTCTGGTTTAGTGGTTGGTCTGGTGGAGTGGTTGGTCTGGTTTAGTGGTTGGTCTGGTTTAGTGGTTGGTCTGGTTTAGTGGTTGGTCTGGTGGAGTGGTTGGTCTGGTTTAGTGGTTGGTCTGGTGGAGTGGTTGGTCTGGTTTAGTGGTTGGTCTGGTTTAGTGGTTGGTCTGGTGGAGTGGTTGGTCTGGTTTAGTGGTTGGTCTGGTGGAGTGGTTGGTCTGGTTTAGTGGTTGGTCTGGTTTAGTGGTTGGTCTGGTTTAGTGGTTGGTCTGGTGGAGTGGTTGGTCTGGTTTAGTGGTTGGTCTGGTGGAGTGGTTGGTCTGGTAGAGTGGTTGGTCTGGTTTAGTGGTTGGTCTGGTTTAGTGGTTGGTCTGGTTTAGTGGTTGGTCTGGTGGAGTGGTTGGTCTGGTTTAGTGGTTGGTCTGGTTTAGTGGTTGGTCTGGTTTAGTGGTTGGTCTGGTGTAGTGGTTGGTCTGGTGGAGTGGTTGGTCTGGTGTAGTGGTTGGTCTGGTGGAGTGGTTGGTCTGGTGGAGTGGTTGGTCTGGTGGAGTGGTTGGTCTGGTTTAGTGGTTGGTCTGGTGGAGTGGTTGGCGTGGTGTAGTGGTTGGTCTGGTGGAGTGGTTGGTCTGGTTTAGTGGTTGGTCTGGTTTAGTGGTTGGTCTGGTGGAGTGGTTGGCGTGGTGTAGTGGTTGGTCTGGTGTAGTGGTTGGTCTGGTTTAGTGGTTGGTCTGGTGGAGTGGTTGGTCTGGTTTAGTGGTTGGTCTGGTGGAGTGGTTGGTCTGGTGGAGTGGTTGGTCTGGTTTAGTGGTTGGTCTGGTAGAGTGGTTGGTCTGGTGGAGTGGTTGGTGTGGTGTAGTGGTTGGTCTGGTTTAGTGGTTGGTCTGGTCGAGTGGTTGGTCTGGTTTAGTGGTTGGTCTGGTGGAGTGGTTGGTCTGGTTTAGTGGTTGGTCTGGTGGAGTGGTTGGTCTGGTTTAGTGGTTGGTCTGGTGGAGTGGTTGGTCTGGTTTAGTGGTTGGTCTGGTAGAGTGGTTGGTCTGGTGTAGTGGTTGGTCTGGTTTAGTGGTTGGTCTGGTTGAGTGGTTGGTCTGGTGGAGTGGTTGGTCTGGTTTAGTGGTTGGTCTGGTGGAGTGGTTGGTCTGGTGGAGTGGTTGGTCTGGTGGAGTGGTTGGTCTGGTTTAGTGGTTGGTCTGGTTTAGTGGTTGGTCTGGTTTAGTGGTTGGTCTGGTTTAGTGGTTGGTCTGGTTTAGTGGTTGGTCTGGTGGAGTGGTTGGTCTGGTTTAGTGGTTGGTCTGGTTTAGTGGTTGGTCTGGTTTAGTGGTTGGTCTGGTGGAGTGGTTGGTCTGGTTTAGTGGTTGGTCTGGTGGAGTGGTTGGTCTGGTTTAGTGGTTGGTCTGGTTTAGTGGTTGGTCTGGTGGAGTGGTTGGTCTGGTTTAGTGGTTGGTCTGGTGGAGTGGTTGGTCTGGTTTAGTGGTTGGTCTGGTTTAGTGGTTGGTCTGGTTTAGTGGTTGGTCTGGTGGAGTGGTTGGTCTGGTTTAGTGGTTGGTCTGGTGGAGTGGTTGGTCTGGTAGAGTGGTTGGTCTGGTTTAGTGGTTGGTCTGGTTTAGTGGTTGGTCTGGTTTAGTGGTTGGTCTGGTGGAGTGGTTGGTCTGGTTTAGTGGTTGGTCTGGTTTAGTGGTTGGTCTGGTTTAGTGGTTGGTCTGGTGTAGTGGTTGGTCTGGTGGAGTTTGGTCTGGTGGAGTGGTTGGTCTGGTTTAGTGGAGTGGTTGGTCTGGTGGAGTGGTTGGTCTGGGAGTGGTTGGTCTGGTGGAGTGGTTGGTCTGGTTTAGTGGTTGGTCTGGTGGAGTGGTTGGCGTGGTGTAGTGGTTGGTCTGGTGGAGTGGTTGGTCTGGTTTAGTGGTTGGTCTGGTTTAGTGGTTGGTCTGGTGGAGTGGTTGGCGTGGTGTAGTGGTTGGTCTGGTGTAGTGGTTGGTCTGGTTTAGTGGTTGGTCTGGTGGAGTGGTTGGTCTGGTTTAGTGGTTGGTCTGGTGGAGTGGTTGGTCTGGTGGAGTGGTTGGTCTGGTTTAGTGGTTGGTCTGGTAGAGTGGTTGGTCTGGTGGAGTGGTTGGTGTGGTGTAGTGGTTGGTCTGGTTTAGTGGTTGGTCTGGTCGAGTGGTTGGTCTGGTTTAGTGGTTGGTCTGGTGGAGTGGTTGGTCTGGTGGAGTGGTTGGTCTGGTTTAGTGGTTGGTCTGGTGGAGTGGTTGGTCTGGTTTAGTGGTTGGTCTGGTGGAGTGGTTGGTCTGGTTTAGTGGTTGGTCTGGTGGAGTGGTTGGTCTGGTGGAGTGGTTGGTCTGGTTTAGTGGTTGGTCTGGTGGAGTGGTTGGTCTGGTTTAGTGGTTGGTCTGGTGGAGTGGTTGGTCTGGTTTAGTGGTTGGTCTGGTAGAGTGGTTGGTCTGGTGTAGTGGTTGGTCTGGTTTAGTGGTTGGTCTGGTTGAGTGGTTGGTCTGGTGGAGTGGTTGGTCTGGTTTAGTGGTTGGTCTGGTGGAGTGGTTGGTCTGGTGGAGTGGTTGGTCTGGTTTAGTGGTTGGTCTGGTGGAGTGGTTGGTCTGGTTTAGTGGTTGGTCTGGTGGAGTGGTTGGTCTGGTTTAGTGGTTGGTCTGGTAGAGTGGTTGGTCTGGTTTAGTGGTTGGTCTGGTGTAGTGGTTGGTCTGGTGGAGTGGTTGGTCTGGTAGAGTGGTTGGTCTGGTGTAGTGGTTGGTCTGGTGGAGTGGTTGGTCTGGTAGAGTGGTTGGTCTGGTGTAGTGGTTGGTCTGGTGGAGTGGTTGGTCTGGTGTGGTGGTTGGTCTGGTGGAGTGGTTGGTCTGGTGTAGTGGTTGGTCTGGTGTAGTGGTTGGCCTGGTGGAGTGGTTGGCCTGGTGTAGTGGTTGGCCTGGTGGAGTGGTTGGTCTGAAACCCCACCTCTTTAAGGAATACCTAGGATAGAATAAAGTAATCCTTCTCACCCCCCCCCCCCCTAAAAGATTTAGATGCACTATTGTAAAGTGGCTGTTCCACTGGATGTCATAAGGTGAATGCACCAATTTGTAAGTCGCTCTGGATAAGAGCGTCTGCTAAATGACTTAAATGTAATGTAAATGTGATTGGCCTGGTTTAGTGGTTGGTCTGGTAGAGTGGCTGGTCTGGTTTAGTGGTTGGTCTGGTGGAGTGGTTGGCGTGGTGTAGTGGTTGGCCTGGTTTAGTGGTTGGCCTGGTGGAGTGGTTGGCCTGGTGGAGTGGTTGGCCTGGTTTAGTGGTTGGCCTGGTTTAGTGGTTGGCCTGGTTTAGTGGTTGGTCTGGTTTAGTGGTTGGCCTGGTTTAGTGGTTGGCCTGGTTTAGTGGTTGGCCTGGTTTAGTGGTTGGCCTGGTTTAGTGGTTGGCCTGGTTTAGTGGTTGGCCTGGTTTAGTGGTTGGCCTGGTTTAGTGGTTGGCCTGGTTTAGTGGTTGGCCTGGTTTAGTGGTTGGTCTGGTGGAGTGGTTGGCGTGGTGTAGTGGTTGGCCTGGTTTAGTGGTTGGCCTGGTTTAGTGGTTGGCCTGGTTGGGTGGTTGGGGGACTGAGTTTGTAGATGGGAGGAAGGATTTGGAATTTGAATGGTTGCCCTGTCAACGAGAGAAGTTCTAGTGACTATGCAAATGAGGATGATACTGTCAATTCAGGATGTTACTATCATGTAATATTTGGTGGATGCGGTTCAGAGACGGACTGGGATCAGATATCGGCCCTGACATTATAACACACTGGCCCATTCTTTTTACTCGATGCCACCATTGTCAGCCAGATAATTACAACAGATAATTTGTTGCGAAACCCCCTAAATTAGACAGGCCAAATATGGGCAAAACATTTACCAGCCCATCTGGCATTTCCCCCGAAAGGACATACGGCCGGTGGGTCTCTGGAGTATTTTGTCAAACTATGAACTGAGATCTAAAGGGCGGGAACAGAACGACCTTCAGGAAGTATTCATACCCCTCGACTTATTCTACAGGTTGTTGTGTTGCAGCCTGAATCAGAAATGTATTAAACAGATCTGTGTATAAACCCTATAGCAGGGGTCTCCTGGTATCTGTCTATAAACCCTATAGCAGGGGTCTCCTGGTATCTGTGTATAAACCCTATAGCAGGGGTCTCCTGGTATCTGTCTATAAACCCTATAGCAGTGGTCTCCTGGTATCTGTCTATAAACCCTATAGCAGTGGTCTCCTGGTATTTGTGTATAAGTCCTATAGCAGTGGTCTCCTGGTATCTGTCTATAAACCCTATAGCAGTGGTCTCCTGGTATCTGTGTATAACCCTATGGCAGTGGTCTCCTGGTATCTGTCTATAAACCCTATAGCAGTGGTCTCCTGGTATCTGTCTATAAACCCTATAGCAGGGGTCTCCTGGTATCTGTCTATAAACCCTATAGCAGTGGTCTCCTGGTATCTGTCTATAAACCCTATAGCAGTGGTCTCCTGGTATCTGTCTATAAACCCTATAGCAGTGGTCTCCTGGTATCTGTCTATAAACCCTATAGCAGTGGTCTCCTGGTATCTGTCTATAAACCCTATAGCAGTGGTCTCCTGGTATCTGTCTATAAACCCTATGGCAGGGGTCTCCTGGTATCTGTCTATAAACCCTATAGCAGGGGTCTCCTGGTATCTATCTATAAACCCTAAGGCAGGGGTCTCCTGGTATCTGTGTATAAACCCAAAAGCAGTGGTCTCCTGGTATCTGTCTATAAATCCTATGGCAGTGGTCTCCTGGTATCTGTGTATAAACCCTGTAGCAGTGGTCTCCTGGTATCTGTCTATAAACCCTATAGCAGTTGTCTCCTGGTATCTGCCTATAAACCCTATAGTAGTGGTCTCCTGGTATCTGTCTATAAACCCTATAGCAGTGGTCTCCTGGTATCTGTCTATAAACCCATTTGCTGTGGTCTCCTGGTATCTGTCTATAAACCCTATGGCAGTGGTCTCCTGGTATCTGTCTATAAACCCTATAGCAGGGGTCTCCTGGTATCTGTGTATAAACCCTATAGCAGTGGTCTCCTGGTATCTGTGTATAAACCCTATAGCAGTGGTCTCCTGGTATCTGTCTATAAACCCTATGGCAGTGGTCTCCTGGTATCTGTCTATAAACCCTATAGCAGTGGTCTCCTGGTATCTGCGTATAACCCTATGGAAGTGGTCTCCTGGTATCTGTCTATAAACCCTATAGCAGTGGTCTCCTGGTATCTGTCTATAAACCCTATAGCGGTGGTCTCCTGGTATCTGTCTATAAACCCTATAGCAGTGGTCTCCTGGTATCTGTCTATAAACCCTATAGCAGTGGTCTCCTGGTATCTGTCTATAAACCCTATGGCAGGGGTCTCCTGGTATCTGTCTATAAACCCTATAGCAGTGGTCTCCTGGTATCTGTCTATAAACCCTATAGCAGTGGTCTCCTGGTATCTGACTATAAACCCTATAGCAGTGGTATCCTGGTATCTGTGTATAAACCCTATAGCAGTGGTCTCCTGGTATCTGTCTATAAACCCTATAGCAGTGGTCTCCTGGTATCTGTCTATAAACCCTATAGCAGTGGTCTCCTGGTATCTGTCTATAAACCCTATAGCAGTGGTCTCCTGGTATCTGTGTATAAACCCTATGGCAGTGGTCTCCTGGTATCTGTCTATAAACCCTATAGCAGTGGTCTCCTGGTATCTGTCTATAAACCCTATAGCAGTGGTCTCCTGGTATCTGTGTATAAACCCTATGGCAGTGGTCTCCTGGTATCTGTCTATAAACCCTATAGCAGTGGTCTCCTGGTATCTGTCTATAAACCCTATAGCAGTGGTCTCCTGGTATCTATCTATAAACCCTATAGCAGTGGTCTCCTGGTATCTGTCTATAAACCCCATAGCAGTGGTCTCCTGGTATCTGTCTATAAACCCTATAGCAGTGGTCTCCTGGTATCTGTCTATAAACCCTATAGCAGTGGTCTCCTGGTATCTGTGTATAAACCCTATGGCAGTGGTCTCCTGGTATCTGTCTATAAACCCTATAGCAGTGGTCTCCTGGTATCTGTCTATAAACCCTATAGCAGTGGTCTCCTGGTATCTGTGTATAAACCCTATGGCAGTGGTCTCCTGGTATCTGTCTATAAACCCTATAGCAGTGGTCTCCTGGTATCTGTCTATAAACCCTATAGCAGTGGTCTCCTGGTATCTATCTATAAACCCTATAGCAGTGGTCTCCTGGTATCTATATATAAACCCTATAGCAGTGGTATCCTGGTATCTGTCTATAAACCCTATATCAGTGGTATCCTGGTATCTGTCTATAAACCCTATAGCAGTGGTCTCCTGGTATCTGTCTATAAACCCTATAGCAGTGGTCTCCTGGTATCTGTCTATAAACCCTATAGCAGTGGTCTCCTGGTATCTATCTATAAACCCTATAGCAGTGGTATCCTGGTATCTGTCTATAAACCCTATAGCAGTGGTCTCCTGGTATCTGTCTATAAACCCTATAGCAGTGGTCTCCTGGTATCTGTGTATAAACCCTATGGCAGTGGTCTCCTGGTATCTGTCTATAAACCCTATAGCAGTGGTCTCCTGGTATCTGTCTATAAACCCTATGGCAGGGGTCTCCTGGTATCTGTCTATAAACCCTATAGTAGTGGTCTCCTGGTCTCTGACTATAAACCCTATAGCAGTGGTCTCCTGGTATCTGTCTATAAACCCTATAGCAGTGGTCTCCTGGTATCTATCTATAAACCCTATAGCAGTGGTCTCCTGGTATCTATATATAAACACTATAGCAGTGGTATCCTGGTATCTGTCTATAAACCCTATAGCAGTGGTCTCCTGGTATCTGTCTATAAACCCTATAGCAGTGGTCTCCTGGTATCTGTCTATAAACCCTATAGCAGTGGTCTCCTGGTATCTGTCTATAAACCCTATAGCAGTGGTCTCCTGGTATCTGTCTATAAACCCTATAGCAGTGGTCTCCTGGTATCTGTCTATAAACCCTATGGCAGGGGTCTCCTGGTATCTGTCTATAAACCCTATAGCAGTGGTCTCCTGGTATCTGTCTATAAACCCTATAGCAGTGGTCTCCTGGTATCTGACTATAAACCCTATAGCAGTGGTATCCTGGTATCTGTGTATAAACCCTATAGCAGTGGTCTCCTGGTATCTGTCTATAAACCCTATAGCAGTGGTCTCCTGGTATCTGTCTATAAACCCTATAGCAGTGGTCTCCTGGTATCTGTCTATAAACCCTATAGCAGTGGTCTCCTGGTATCTGTGTATAAACCCTATGGCAGTGGTCTCCTGGTATCTGTCTATAAACCCTATAGCAGTGGTCTCCTGGTATCTGTCTATAAACCCTATAGCAGTGGTCTCCTGGTATCTGTGTATAAACCCTATGGCAGTGGTCTCCTGGTATCTGTCTATAAACCCTATAGCAGTGGTCTCCTGGTATCTGTCTATAAACCCTATAGCAGTGGTCTCCTGGTATCTATCTATAAACCCTATAGCAGTGGTCTCCTGGTATCTGTCTATAAACCCCATAGCAGTGGTCTCCTGGTATCTGTCTATAAACCCTATAGCAGTGGTCTCCTGGTATCTGTCTATAAACCCTATAGCAGTGGTCTCCTGGTATCTGTGTATAAACCCTATGGCAGTGGTCTCCTGGTATCTGTCTATAAACCCTATAGCAGTGGTCTCCTGGTATCTGTCTATAAACCCTATAGCAGTGGTCTCCTGGTATCTGTGTATAAACCCTATGGCAGTGGTCTCCTGGTATCTGTCTATAAACCCTATAGCAGTGGTCTCCTGGTATCTGTCTATAAACCCTATAGCAGTGGTCTCCTGGTATCTATCTATAAACCCTATAGCAGTGGTCTCCTGGTATCTATATATAAACCCTATAGCAGTGGTATCCTGGTATCTGTCTATAAACCCTATAGCAGTGGTATCCTGGTATCTGTCTATAAACCCTATAGCAGTGGTCTCCTGGTATCTGTCTATAAACCCTATAGCAGTGGTCTCCTGGTATCTGTCTATAAACCCTATAGCAGTGGTCTCCTGGTATCTATCTATAAACCCTATAGCAGTGGTATCCTGGTATCTGTCTATAAACCCTATAGCAGTGGTCTCCTGGTATCTGTCTATAAACCCTATAGCAGTGGTCTCCTGGTATCTGTCTATAAACCTTATAGTAGTGGTCTCCTGGTATCTGTCTATAAACCCTATAGCAGTGGTCTCCTGGTATCTGTCTATAAACCCTATAGCAGTGGTCTCCTGGTATCTATCTATAAACCCTATAGCAGTGGTCTCCTGGTATCTGTCTATAAACCCTATAGCAGTTGTCTCCTGGTATCTGTCTATAAACCCTATAGCAGTGGTCTCCTGGTATCTGTGTATAAACCCTATGGCAGTGGTCTCCTGGTATCTGTCTATAAACCCTATAGCAGTGGTCTCCTGGTATCTGTCTATAAACCCTATAGCAGTGGTCTCCTGGTATCTGTGTATAAACCCTATGGCAGTGGTCTCCTGGTATCTGTCTATAAACCCTATAGCAGTGGTCTCCTGGTATCTGTCTATAAACCCTATAGCAGTGGTCTCCTGGTATCTATCTATAAACCCTATAGCAGTGGTCTCCTGGTATCTATATATAAACCCTATAGCAGTGGTATCCTGGTATCTGTCTATAAACCCTATAGCAGTGGTCTCCTGGTATCTGTCTATAAACCCTATAGTAGTGGTCTCCTGGTATCTGTCTATAAACCCTATAGCAGTGGTCTCCTGGTATCTGTCTATAAACCCTATGGCAGTGGTCTCCTGGTATCTGTCTATAAACCCTATAGCAGTGGTCTCCTGGTATCTGTCTATAAACCCTATAGCAGTGGTCTCCTGGTATCTGTGTATAAACCCTATGGCAGTGGTCTCCTGGTATCTGTCTATAAACCCTATAGCAGTGGTCTCCTGGTATCTGTCTATAAACCCTATAGCAGTGGTCTCCTGGTATCTGTCTATAAACCCTATAGCAGTGGTCTCCTGGTATCTGTCTATAAACCCCATAGCAGTGGTCTCCTGGTATCTGTCTATAAACCCTATAGCAGTGGTCTCCTGGTATCTGTCTATAAACCCTATAGCAGTGGTCTCCTGGTATCTGTGTATAAACCCTATGGCAGTGGTCTCCTGGTATCTGTCTATAAACCCTATAGCAGTGGTCTCCTGGTATCTGTCTATAAACCCTATAGCAGTGGTCTCCTGGTATCTGTGTATAAACCCTATGGCAGTGGTCTCCTGGTATCTGTCTATAAACCCTATAGCAGTGGTCTCCTGGTATCTGTCTATAAACCCTATAGCAGTGGTCTCCTGGTATCTATCTATAAACCCTATAGCAGTGGTCTCCTGGTATCTATATAAAACCCTATAGCAGTGGTATCCTGGTATCTGTCTATAAACCCTATAGCAGTGGTATCCTGGTATCTGTCTATAAACCCTATAGCAGTGGTCTCCTGGTATCTGTCTATAAACCCTATAGCAGTGGTCTCCTGGTATCTGTCTATAAACCCTATAGCAGTGGTCTCCTGGTATCTATCTATAAACACTATAGCAGTGGTATCCTGGTATCTGTCTATAAACCCTATAGCAGTGGTCTCCTGGTATCTGTCTATAAACCCTATAGCAGTGGTCTCCTGGTATCTGTGTATAAACCCTATGGCAGTGGTCTCCTGGTATCTGTCTATAAACCCTATAGCAGTGGTCTCCTGGTATCTGTCTATAAACCCTATGGCAGGGGTCTCCTGGTATCTGTCTATAAACCCTATAGCAGGGGTCTCCTGGTATCTATCTATAAACCCTAAGGCAGGGGTCTCCTGGTATCTGTGTATAAACCCAAAAGCAGTGGTCTCCTGGTATCTGTCTATAAATCCTATGGCAGTGGTCTCCTGGTATCTGTGTATAAACCCTGTAGCAGTGGTCTCCTGGTATCTGTCTATAAACCCTATAGCAGTTGTCTCCTGGTATCTGCCTATAAACCCTATAGTAGTGGTCTCCTGGTATCTGTCTATAAACCCTATAGCAGTGGTCTCCTGGTATCTGTCTATAAACCCATTTGCTGTGGTCTCCTGGTATCTGTCTATAAACCCTATGGCAGTGGTCTCCTGGTATCTGTCTATAAACCCTATAGCAGGGGTCTCCTGGTATCTGTGTATAAACCCTATAGCAGTGGTCTCCTGGTATCTGTGTATAAACCCTATAGCAGTGGTCTCCTGGTATCTGTCTATAAACCCCATGGCAGTGGTCTCCTGGTATCTGTCTATAAACCCTATAGCAGTGGTCTCCTGGTATCTGCGTATAACCCTATGGCAGTGGTCTCCTGGTATCTGTCTATAAACCCTATAGCAGTGGTCTCCTGGTATCTGTCTATAAACCCTATAGCGGTGGTCTCCTGGTATCTGTCTATAAACCCTATAGCAGTGGTCTCCTGGTATCTGTCTATAAACCCTATAGCAGTGGTCTCCTGGTATCTGTCTATAAACCCTATGGCAGGGGTCTCCTGGTATCTGTCTATAAACCCTATAGCAGTGGTCTCCTGGTATCTGTCTATAAACCCTATAGCAGTGGTCTCCTGGTATCTGACTATAAACCCTATAAGTGGTATCCCTGTGTATAAACCCTATAGCAGTGGTCTCCTGGTATCTGTCTATCTGTCTATAAACCCTATAGCAGTGGTCTCCTGGGATCTGTCTATAAACCCTATAGCAGTGGTCTCCTGGTATCTGTCTATAAACCCTATAGCAGTGGTCTCCTGGTATCTGTGTATAAACCCTATGGCAGTGGTCTCCTGGTATCTGTCTATAAACCCTATAGCAGTGGTCTCCTGGTATCTGTCTATAAACCCTATAGCAGTGGTCTCTGGTATCTGTGTATAAACCCTATGGCAGTGGTCTCCTGGTATCTGTCTATAAACCCTATAGCAGTGGTCTCCTGGTATCTGTCTATAAACCCTATAGCAGTGGTCTCCTGGTATCTATCTATAAACCCTATAGCAGTGGTCTCTGGTATCTGTCTATAAACCCCATAGCAGTGGTCTCCTGGTATCTGTCTATAAACCCTATAGCAGTGGTCTCCTGGTATCTGTCTATAAACCCTATAGCAGTGGTCTCCTGGTATCTGTGTATAAACCCTATGGCAGTGGTCTCCTGGTATCTGTCTATAAACCCTATAGCAGTGGTCTCTGGTATCTGTCTATAAACCCTATAGCAGTGGTCTCCTGGTATCTGTGTATAAACCCTATGGCAGTGGTCTCCTGGTATCTGTCTATAAACCCTATAGCAGTGGTCTCCTGGTATCTGTCTATAAACCCTATAGCAGTGGTCTCCTGGTATCTATCTATAAACCCTATAGCAGTGGTCTCCTGGTATCTATATATAAACCCTATAGCAGTGGTATCCTGGTATCTGTCTATAAACCCTATAGCAGTGGTATCCTGGTATCTGTCTATAAACCCTATAGCAGTGGTCTCCTGGTATCTGTCTATAAACCCTATAGCAGTGGTCTCCTGGTATCTGTCTATAAACCCTATAGCAGTGGTCTCCTGGTATCTATCTATAAACCCTATAGCAGTGGTATCCTGGTATCTGTCTATAAACCCTATAGCAGTGGTCTCCTGGTATCTGTCTATAAACCCTATAGCAGTGGTCTCCTGGTATCTGTCTATAAACCTTATAGTAGTGGTCTCCTGGTATCTGTCTATAAACCCTATAGCAGTGGTCTCCTGGTATCTGTGTATAAACCCTATAGCAGTGGTCTCCTGGTATCAGTCTATAAACCCTATAGCAGTGGTCTCCTGGTATCTGTCTATAAACCCTATGGCAGTGGTCTCCTGGTATCTGTCTATAAACCCTATAGCAGTGGTCTCCTGGTATCTGTCTATAAACCCTATGGCAGTGGTCTCCTGGTATCTGTCTATAAACCCTATAGCAGTGGTCTCCTGGTATCTGTCTATAAACCCTATGGCAGTGGTCTCCTGGTATCTGTCTATAAACCCTATAGCAGTGGTCTCCTGGTATCTGTCTATAAACCCTATGGCAGTGGTCTCCTGGTATCTGTATATAAACCCTATGGCAGTGGTCTCCTGGTATCTGTCTATAAACCCTATAGCAGTGGTATCCTGGTATCTGTCTATAAACCCTATAGTAGTGGTCTCCTGGTATCTGTCTATAAACCCTATAGTAGTGGTCTCCTGGTATCTGTCTATAAACCCTATAGTAGTGGTCTCCTGGTATCTGTCTATAAACACTATGGCAGTGGTCTCCTGGTATCTGTCTATAAACCCTATAGCAGTGGTCTCCTGGTATCTGTCTATAAACCCTATAGCAGTGGTCTCCTGGTATCTGTCTATAAACCCTATAGTAGTGGTCTCCTGGTATCTGTCTATAAACCCTATAGCAGTGGTCTCCTGGTATCTGTGTATAAACCCAATAGCAGTGGTCTCCTGGTATCTGTATATAAACCCTATAGCAGTGGTCTCCTGGTATCTGTCTATAAACCCTATATCAGTGGTCTCCTGGTATCTGTCTATAAACCCTATAGCAGTGGTCTCCTGGTATCTGTCTATAAACCCTATAGTAGTGGTCTCCTGGTATCTGTCTATAAACCCTATAGCAGTGGTCTCCTGGTATCTGTGTATAAACCCAATAGCAGTGGTCTCCTGGTATCTGTATATAAACCCTATAGCAGTGGTCTCCTGGTATCTGTCTATAAACCCTATAGCAGTGGTCTCCTGGTATCTGTCTATAAACCCTATAGTAGTGGTCTCCTGGTATCTGTCTATAAACCCTATAGCAGTGGTCTCCTGGTATCTGTGTATAAACCCAATAGCAGTGGTCTCCTGGTATCTGTATATAAACCCTATAGCAGTGGTCTCCTGGTATCTGTCTATAAACCCTATATCAGTGGTCTCCTGGTATCTGTCTATAAACCCTATAGCAGTGGTCTCCTGGTATCTGTCTATAAACCCTATAGTAGTGGTCTCCTGGTATCTGTCTATAAACCCTATAGCAGTGGTCTCCTGGTATCTGTGTATAAACCCAATAGCAGTGGTCTCCTGGTATCTGTATATAAACCCTATAGCAGTGGTCTCCTGGTATCTGTCTATAAACCCTATATCAGTGGTCTCCTGGTATCTGTCTATAAACCCTATAGCAGTGGTCTCCTGGTATCTGTCTATAAACCCTATAGCAGTGGTCTCCTGGTATCTGTGTATAAACCCTATGGCAGTGGTCTCCTGGTATCTGTCTATAAACCCTATAGTAGTGGTCTCCTGGTATCTGTCTATAAACCCTATAGCAGTGGTCTCCTGGTATCTGTGTATAAACCCAATAGCAGTGGTCTCCTGGTATCTGTATATAAACCCTATAGCAGTGGTCTCCTGGTATCTGTCTATAAACCCTATATCAGTGGTCTCTGGTATCTGTCTATAAACCCTATAGCAGTGGTCTCCTGGTATCTGTCTATAAACCCTATAGTAGTGGTCTCCTGGTATCTGTCTATAAACCCTATAGCAGTGGTCTCCTGGTATCTGTGTATAAACCCAATAGCAGTGGTCTCCTGGTATCTGTATATAAACCCTATAGCAGTGGTCTCCTGGTATCTGTCTATAAACCCTATATCAGTGGTCTCCTGGTATCTGTCTATAAACCCTATAGCAGTGGTCTCCTGGTATCTGTCTATAAACCCTATAGCAGTGGTCTCCTGGTATCTGTGTATAAACCCTATGGCAGTGGTCTCCTGGTATCTGTCTATAAACCCTATAGCAGTGGTCTCCTGGTATCTGTCTATAAACCCTATAGCAGTGGTCTCCTGGTATCTGTGTATAAACCCTATGGCAGTGGTCTCCTGGTATCTGCCTATAAACCCTATAGCAGTGGTCTCCTGGTATCTGTCTATAAACCCTATAGCAGTGGTCTCCTGGTATCTGTCTATAAACCCTATAGCAGTGGTCTCCTGGTATCTGTCTATAAACCCTATAGCAGTGGTCTCCTGGTATCTGTGTATAAACCCTATGGCAGTGGTCTCCTGGTATCTGCCTATAAACCCTATAGCAGTGGTCTCCTGGTATCTGTCTATAAACCCTATAGCAGGGGTCTCCTGGTATCTGCCTATAAACCCTATAGCAGGGGTCTCCTGGTACCTGCCTATAAACCCTATAGCAGTGGTCTCCTGGTATCTGTGTATAAACCCTATAGCAGTGGTCTCCTGGTATCTGTATATAAACCCTATAGCAGTGGTCTCCTGGTATCTGTCTATAAACCCTATAGCAGGGGTCTCCTGGTATCTGCCTATAAACCCTATAGCAGGGGTCTCCTGGTATCTGCCTATAAACCCTATAGCAGTGGTCTCCTGGTATCTGTGTATAAACCCTATAGCAGTGGTCTCCTGGTATCTGTATATAAACCCTATAGCAGTGGTCTCCTGGTATCTGTCTATAAACCCTATGGCAGTGGTCTCCTGGTATCTGTGTATAAGTCCTATAGCAGTGGTCTCCTGGTATCTGTCTATAAACCCTATAGCAGTGGTCTCCTGGTATCTGTGTATAACCCTATGGCAGTGGTCTCCTGGTATCTGTCTATAAACCCTATAGCAGTGGTCTCCTGGTATGTGTCTATAAACCCTATAGCAGGGTTCTCCTGGTATCTGTCTATAAACCCTATAGCAGTGGTCTCCTGTCTATAAACCCTATAGCAGTGGTCTCCTGGTATCTGCCTATAAACCCTATAGCAGGGGTCTCCTGGTATCTGTGTATAAACCCTATAGCAGTGGTCTCCTGGTATCTGTCTATAAACCCTATAGCAGTGGTCTCCTGGTATCTGTGTATAACCCTATGGCAGTGGTCTCCTGGTATCTGTCTATAAACCCTATAGCAGTGGTCTCCTGGTATGTGTCTATAAACCCTATAGCAGGGTTCTCCTGGTATCTGTCTATAAACCCTATAGCAGTGGTCTCTTGGTATCTGTCTATAAACCATATAGCAGGGGTCTCCTGGTATCTGTCTATAAACCCTATAGCAGGGGTCTCCTGGTATCTGTGTATAAACCCTATAGCAGTGGTCTCCTGGTATCTGTCTATAAACCCTATAGCAGTGGTCTCCTGGTATCTGTGTATAAGTCCTATAGCAGTGGTCTCCTGGTATCTGTCTATAAACCCTATAGCAGTGGTCTCCTGGTATCTGTCTATAAACCCTATAGTAGTGGTCTCCTGGTATCTGTCTATAAACCCTATAGCAGTGGTCTCCTGGTATCTGTGTATAAACCCAATAGCAGTGGTCTCCTGGTATCTGTATATAAACCCTATAGCAGTGGTCTCCTGGTATCTGTCTATAAACCCTATATCAGTGGTCTCCTGGTATCTGTCTATAAACCCTATAGCAGTGGTCTCCTGGTATCTGTCTATAAACCCTATAGCAGTGGTCTCCTGGTATCTGTGTATAAACCCTATGGCAGTGGTCTCCTGGTATCTGTGTATAAACCCTATAGCAGTGGTCTCCTGGTATCTGACTATAAACCCTATAGCAGTGGTCTCCTGGTATCTGTGTATAAACCCTATAGCAGTGGTCTCCTGTTATCTGTCTATAAACCCTATAGCAGTGGTCTCCTGGTATCTGTCTATAAACCCTATAGCAGTGGTCTCCTGGTATCTGTGTATAAACCCTATAGCAGTGGTCTCCTGGTATCTGACTATAAACCCTATAGCAGTGGTCTCCTGGTATCTGTATATAAACCCTATAGCAGTGGTCTCCTGGTATCTGTCTATAAACCCTATAGCAGTGGTCTCCTGGTATCTATCTATAAACCCTATAGCAGTGGTCTCCTGGTATCTATATATAAACCCTATAGCAGTGGTCTCCTGGTATCTGTCTATAAACCCTATAGCAGTGCTCTCCTGGTATCTGTGTATAACCCTATGGCAGTGGTCTCCTGGTATCTGTCTATAAACCCTATAGCAGTGGTCTCCTGGTATGTGTCTATAAACCCTATAGCAGTGGTTCTCCTGGTATCTGTCTATAAACCCTATAGCAGTGGTCTCCTGGTATCTGTGTATAAGCCTATGGCAGTGGTCTCCTGGTATCAATCTATAAACCCTATAGCAGTGGTATCCTGGTATCTGTCTATAAACCCTATAGCAGTGGTCTCCTGGTATCTGTCTATAAACCTTATAGTAGTGGTCTCCTGGTATCTGTCTATAAACCCTATAGCAGTGGTCTCCTGGTATCTGTCTATAAACCCTATAGCAGTGGTCTCCTGGTATCTGTCTATAAACCTTATAGTAGTGGTCTCCTGGTATCTGTCTATAAACCCTATAGCAGTGGTCTCCTGGTATCTGTCTATAAACCCTATAGCAGTGGTCTCCTGGTATCTGTCTATAAACCCTATAGCAGTGGTCTCCTGGTATGTGTCTATAAACCCTATAGCAGGGTTCTCCTGGTATCTGTCTATAAACCCTATAGCAGTGGTCTCCTGGTATCTGTCTATAAACCCTATAGCAGGGGTCTCCTGGTATCTGCCTATAAACCCTATAGCAGGGGTCTCCTGGTATCTGTGTATAAACCCTATAGCAGTGGTCTCCTGGTATCTGTCTATAAACCCTATAGCAGTGGTCTCCTGGTATCTGTGTATAACCCTATGGCAGTGGTCTCCTGGTATCTGTCTATAAACCCTATAGCAGTGGTCTCCTGGTATGTGTCTATAAACCCTATAGCAGGGTTCTCCTGGTATCTGTCTATAAACCCTATAGCAGTGGTCTCCTGGTATCTGTCTATAAACCCTATAGCAGTGGTCTCCTGGTATCTATCTATAAACCCTATAGCAGTGGTCTCCTGGTATCTGTCTATAAACCCTATAGCAGTGGTCTCCTGGTATCTGTCTATAAACCCTATAGCAGTGGTCTCCTGGTATCTGTCTATAAACCCTATAGCAGTGGTCTCCTGGTATCTGTGTATAAACCCTATGGCAGTGGTCTCCTGGTATCTGTCTATAAACCCTATAGCAGTGGTCTCCTGGTATCTGTCTATAAACCCTATAGCAGTGGTCTCCTGGTATCTGTGTATAAACCCTATGGCAGTGGTCTCCTGGTATCTGTCTATAAACCCTATAGCAGTGGTCTCCTGGTATCTGTCTATAAACCCTATAGCAGTGGTCTCCTGGTATCTATCTATAAACCCTATAGCAGTGGTCTCCTGGTATCTATATAAACCCTATAGCAGTGGTATCTTGGTATCTGTCTATAAACCCTATAGCAGTGGTATCCTGGTATCTGTCTATAAACCCTATAGCAGTGGTCTCCTGGTATCTGTCTATAAACCCTATAGCAGTGGTCTCCTGGTATCTGTCTATAAACCCTATAGCAGTGGTCTCCTGGTATCTATCTATAAACCCTATAGCAGTGGTCTCCTGGTATCTATCTATAAACCCTATAGCAGAGGTATCCTGGTATCTGTCTATAAACCCTATAGCAGTGGTCTCCTGGTATCTGTCTATAAACCCTATAGCAGTGGTCTCCTGGTATCTGTCTACAAACCCTATAGCAGAGGTATCCTGGTATCTGTCTATAAACCCTATAGCAGTGGTCTCCTGGTATCTGTCTATAAACCCTATAGCAGTGGTCTCCTGGTATCAATCTATAAACCCTATAGCAGTGGTCTCCTGGTATCTGTCTATAAACCCTATAGCAGTGGTCTCCTGGTATCTGTCTATAAACCCTATAGCAGTGGTCTCCTGGTATCTATCTATAAACCCTATAGCAGTGGTCTCCTGGTATCTATATATAAACCCTATAGCAGTGGTCTCCTGGTATCTGTCTATAAACCCTATAGCAGTGGTCTCCTGGTATCTATCTATAAACCCTATAGCAGTGGTCTCCTGGTATCTATATATAAACCCTATAGCAGTGGTCTCCTGGTATCTGTATATAAACCCTATAGCAGTGGTCTCCTGGTATCTGTCTATAAACCCTATAGCAGTGGTCTCCTGGTATCTGTCTATAAACCCTATAGCAGTGGTCTCCTGGTATCTGTCTATAAACCCTATAGCAGTGGTCTCCTGGTATCTGTGTATAAACCCTATGGCAGTGGTCTCCTGGTATCTGTCTATAAACCCTATAGCAGTGGTCTCCTGGTATCTGTCTATAAACCCTATAGCAGTGGTCTCCTGGTATCTGTGTATAAACCCTATGGCAGTGGTCTCCTGGTATCTGCCTATAAACCCTATAGCAGTGGTCTCCTGGTATCTGTCTATAAACCCTATAGCAGTGGTCTCCTGGTATCTGTCTATAAACCCTATAGCAGTGGTCTCCTGGTATCTGTCTATAAACCCTATAGCAGTGGTCTCCTGGTATCTGTGTATAAACCCTATGGCAGTGGTCTCCTGGTATCTGCCTATAAACCCTATAGCAGTGGTCTCCTGGTATCTGTCTATAAACCCTATAGCAGGGTCTCCTGGTATCTGTCTATAAACCTGCCTATAAACCCTATAGCAGTGGTCTCCTGGTATCTGTGTATAAACCCTATAGCAGTGGTCTCCTGGTATCTGTATATAAACCCTATAGCAGTGGTCTCCTGGTATCTGTCTATAAACCCTATAGCAGTGGTCTCCTGGTATCTGCCTATAAACCCTATAGCAGTGGTCTCCTGGTATCTGCCTATAAACCCTATAGCAGTGGTCTCTGGTATCTGTGTATAAACCCTATAGCAGTGGTCTCCTGGTATCTGTATATAAACCCTATAGCAGTGGTCTCCTGGTATCTGTCTATAAACCCTATGGCAGTGGTCTCCTGGTATCTGTGTATAAGTCCTATAGCAGTGGTCTCCTGGTATCTGTCTATAAACCCTATAGCAGTGGTCTCCTGGTATCTGTGTATAACCCTATGGCAGTGGTCTCCTGGTATCTGTCTATAAACCCTATAGCAGTGGTCTCCTGGTATGTGTCTATAAACCCTATAGCAGGGTTCTCCTGGTATCTGTCTATAAACCCTATAGCAGTGGTCTCCTGGTATCTGTCTATAAACCCTATAGCAGGGGTCTCCTGGTATCTGCCTATAAACCCTATAGCAGGGGTCTCCTGGTATCTGTGTATAAACCCTATAGCAGTGGTCTCCTGGTATCTGTCTATAAACCCTATAGCAGTGGTCTCCTGGTATCTGTGTATAACCCTATGGCAGTGGTCTCCTGGTATCTGTCTATAAACCCTATAGCAGTGGTCTCCTGGTATGTGTCTATAAACCCTATAGCAGGGTTCTCCTGGTATCTGTCTATAAACCCTATAGCAGTGGTCTCTTGGTATCTGTCTATAAACCATATAGCAGGGGTCTCCTGGTATCTGCCTATAAACCCTATAGCAGGGTCTCCTGGTATCTGTGTATAAACCCTATAGCAGTGGTCTCCTGGTATCTGTCTATAAACCCTATAGCAGTGGTCTCCTGGTATCTGTGTATAAGTCCTATAGCAGTGGTCTCCTGGTATCTGTCTATAAACCCTATAGTGGTCTCCTGGTATCTGTCTATAAACCCTATAGTAGTGGTCTCCTGGTATCTGTCTATAAACCCTATAGCAGTGGTCTCCTGGTATCTGTGTATAAACCCAATAGCAGTGGTCTCCTGGTATCTGTATATAAACCCTATAGCAGTGGTCTCCTGGTATCTGTCTATAAACCCTATATCAGTGGTCTCCTGGTATCTGTCTATAAACCCTATAGCAGTGGTCTCCTGGTATCTGTCTATAAACCCTATAGCAGTGGTCTCCTGGTATCTGTGTATAAACCCTATGGCAGTGGTCTCCTGGTATCTGTCTATAAACCCTATAGCAGTGGTCTCCTGGTATCTGTCTATAAACCCTATAGCAGTGGTCTCCTGGTATCTGTGTATAAACCCTATGGCAGTGGTCTCCTGGTATCTGCCTATAAACCCTATAGCAGTGGTCTCCTGGTATCTGTCTATAAACCCTATAGCAGTGGTCTCCTGGTATCTGTGTATAAACCCTATAGCAGTGGTCTCCTGGTATCTGTCTATAAACCCTATAGCAGTGGTCTCCTGGTATCTATATATAAACCCTATAGCAGTGGTCTCCTGGTATCTGTCTATAAACCCTATAGCAGTGGTCTCCTGGTATCTATCTATAAACCCTATAGCAGTGGTCTCTGGTATCTATATATAAACCCTATAGCAGTGGTATCCTGGTATCTGTCTATAAACCCTATAGCAGTGCTCTCCTGGTATCTGTGTATAACCCTATGGCAGTGGTCTCCTGGTATCTGTCTATAAACCCTATAGCAGTGGTCTCCTGGTATGTGTCTATAAACCCTATAGCAGGGTTCTCCTGGTATCTGTCTATAAACCCTATAGCAGTGGTCTCCTGGTATCTGTGTATAAGCCTATGGCAGTGGTCTCCTGGTATCAATCTATAAACCTATAGCAGTGGTATCCTGGTATCTGTCTATAAACCCTATAGCAGTGGTCTCCTGGTATCTGTCTATAAACCTTATAGTAGTGGTCTCCTGGTATCTGTCTATAAACCCTATAGCAGTGGTCTCCTGGTATCTGTCTATAAACCCTATAGCAGTGGTCTCCTGGTATCTGTCTATAAACCTTATAGTAGTGCTCTCCTGGTATCTGTCTATAAACCCTATAGCAGTGGTCTCCTGGTATCTGTCTATAAACCCTATAGCAGTGGTCTCCTGGTATCAATCTATAAACCCTATAGCAGTGGTCTCCTGGTATGTGTCTATAAACCCTATAGCAGGGTTCTCCTGGTATCTGTCTATAAACCCTATAGCAGTGGTCTCCTGGTATCTGTCTATAAACCCTATAGCAGGGGTCTCCTGGTATCTGTATAAACCCTATAAACCCTATAGCAGTGGTCTCCTGGTATCTGTCTATATAACCCTATAGCAGTGGTCTCCTGGTATCTGTCTATAAACCCTATAGCAGTGGTCTCCTGGTATCTGTCTATAAACCCTATAGCAGTGGTCTCCTGGTATCTGTCTATAAACCCTATAGCAGTGGTCTCCTGGTATCTGTGTATAAACCCTATGGCAGTGGTCTCCTGGTATCTGTCTATAAACCCTATAGCAGTGGTCTCCTGGTATCTGTCTATAAACCCTATAGCAGTGGTCTCCTGGTATCTGTGTATAAACCCTATGGCAGTGGTCTCTGGTATCTGTCTATAAACCCTATAGCAGTGGTCTCCTGGTATCTGTCTATAAACCCTATAGCAGTGGTCTCCTGGTATCTATCTATAAACCCTATAGCAGTGGTCTCCTGGTATCTATATAAACCCTATAGCAGTGGTATCTTGGTATCTGTCTATAAACCCTATAGCAGTGGTATCCTGGTATCTGTCTATAAACCCTATAGCAGTGGTCTCCTGGTATCTGTCTATAAACCCTATAGCAGTGGTCTCCTGGTATCTGTCTATAAACCCTATAGCAGTGGTCTCCTGGTATCTATCTATAAACCCTATAGCAGTGGTCTCCTGGTATCTATCTATAAACCCTATAGCAGAGGTATCCTGGTATCTGTCTATAAACCCTATAGCAGTGGTCTCCTGGTATCTGTCTATAAACCCTATAGCAGTGGTCTCCTGGTATCTATCTATAAACCCTATAGCAGAGGTATCCTGGTATCTGTCTATAAACCCTATAGCAGTGGTCTCCTGGTATCTGTCTATAAACCCTATAGCAGTGGTCTCCTGGTATCAATCTATAAACCCTATAGCAGTGGTCTCCTGGTATCTGTCTATAAACCCTATAGCAGTGGTCTCCTGGTATCTGTCTATAAACCCTATAGCAGTGGTCTCCTGGTATCTATCTATAAACCCTATAGCAGTGGTCTCCTGGTATCTATATATAAACCCTATAGCAGTGGTCTCCTGGTATCTGTCTATAAACCCTATAGCAGTGGTCTCCTGGTATCTATCTATAAACCCTATAGCAGTGGTCTCCTGGTATCTATATATAAACCCTATAGCAGTGGTATCCTGGTATCTGTCTATAAACCCTATAGCAGTGCTCTCCTGGTATCTGTGTATAACCCTATGGCAGTGGTCTCCTGGTATCTGTCTATAAACCCTATAGCAGTGGTCTCCTGGTATGTGTCTATAAACCCTATAGCAGGGTTCTCCTGGTATCTGTCTATAAACCCTATAGCAGTGGTCTCCTGGTATCTGTGTATAAGCCTATGGCAGTGGTCTCCTGGTATCAATCTATAAACCCTATAGCAGTGGTATCCTGGTATCTGTCTATAAACCCTATAGCAGTGGTCTCCTGGTATCTGTCTATAAACCTTATAGTAGTGGTCTCCTGGTATCTGTCTATAAACCCTATAGCAGTGGTCTCCTGGTATCTGTCTATAAACCCTATAGCAGTGGTCTCCTGGTATCTGTCTATAAACCTTATAGTAGTGGTCTCCTGGTATCTGTCTATAAACCCTATAGCAGTGGTCTCCTGGTATCTGTCTATAAACCCTATAGCAGTGGTCTCCTGGTATCAATCTATAAACCCTATAGCAGTGGTCTCCTGGTATCTGTCTATAAACCATATAGCAGTGGTCTCCTGGTATCTGTCTATAAACCCTATAGCAGTGGTCTCCTGGTATCTATCTATAAACCCTATAGCAGTGGTCTCCTGGTATCTATATATAAACCCTATAGCAGTGGTCTCCTGGTATCTGTCTATAAACCCTATAGCAGTGGTCTCCTGGTATCTATCTATAAACCCTATAGCAGTGGTCTCCTGGTATCTATATATAAACCCTATAGCAGTGGTATCCTGGTATCTGTCTATAAACCCTATAGCAGTGCTCTCCTGGTATCTGTGTATAACCCTATGGCAGTGGTCTCCTGGTATCTGTCTATAAACCCTATAGCAGTGGTCTCCTGGTATGTGTCTATAAACCCTATAGCAGGGTTCTCCTGGTATCTGTCTATAAACCCTATAGCAGTGGTCTCCTGGTATCTGTGTATAAGCCTATGGCAGTGGTCTCCTGGTATCTGTCTATAAACCCTATAGCAGTGGTCTCCTGGTATCTGTGTATAACCCTATGGCAGTGGTCTCCTGGTATCTGTCTATAAACCCTATAGCAGTGGTCTCCTGGTATCTGTCTATAAACCCTATAGCAGTGGTCTCCTGGTATCTGTGTATAACCCTATGGCAGTGGTCTCCTGGTATCTGTCTATAAACCCTATAGCAGTGGTCTCCTGGTATGTGTCTATAAACCCTATAGCAGGGTTCTCCTGGTATCTGTCTATAAACCCTATAGCAGTGGTCTCCTGGTATCTGTCTATAAACCCTATAGCAGTGGTCTCCTGGTATCTGTGTATAACCCTATGGCAGTGGTCTCCTGGTATCTGTCTATAAACCCTATAGCAGTGGTCTCCTGGTATGTTTCTATAAACCCTATAGCAGGGTTCTCCTGGTATCTGTCTATAAACCCTATAGCAGTGGTCTCCTGGTATCTGTCTATAAACCCTATAGCAGTGGTCTCCTGGTATCTGTGTATAACCCTATGGCAGTGGTCTCCTGGTATCTGTCTATAAACCCTATAGCAGTGGTCTCCTGGTATCTGTCTATAAACCCTATAGCAGTGGTCTCCTGGTATCTGTGTATAACCCTATGGCAGTGGTCTCCTGGTATCTGTCTATAAACCCTATGGCAGTGGTCTACTGGTATCTGTCTATAAACCCTATAGCAGTGGTCTCCTGGTATCTGTGTATAAACCCAATAGCAGTGGTCTCCTGGTATCTGTCTATAAACCCTATGGCAGTGGTCTCCTGGTATCTGTGTATAAACCCAATAGCAGTGGTCTCCTGGTATCTGTCTATAAACCCTATGGCAGGGGTCTCCTGGTATCTGTGTATAAACCCTATAGCAGTGGTCTCCTGGTATCTGTGTATAAACCCTATGGCAGTGGTCTCCTGGTATCTGTCTATAAACCCTATGGCAGTGGTCTCCTGGTATCTGTCTATAAACCCTATGGAAGTGGTCTCCTGGTATCTGTGTATAAGTCCTATAGCAGTGGTCTCCTGGTATCTGTCTATAAACCCTATAGCAGTGGTCTCCTGGTATCTGTCTATAAACCCTATGGCAGTGGTCTCCTGGTATCTGTATATAAACCCTATGGCAGTGGTCTCCTGGTATCTGTCTATAAACCCTATAGCAGTGGTCTCCTGGTATCTGTCTATAAACCCTATAGTAGTGGTCTCCTGGTATCTGTCTATAAACCCTATAGTAGTGGTCTCCTGGTATCTGTCTATAAACACTATGGCAGTGGTCTCCTTGTATCTGTCTATAAACCCTATAGCAGTGGTCTCCTGGTATCTGTCTATAAACCCTATAGCAGTGTTCTCCTGGTATCTGTGTATAACCCTATGGCAGTGGTCTCCTGGTATCTGTCTATAAACCCTATAGCAGTGGTCTCCTGGTATCTGTCTATAAACCCTATAGCAGTGCTCTCCTGGTATCTGTGTATAACCCTATGCAGTGGTCTCTGGTATCTGTCTATAAACCCTATAGCAGTGGTCTCCTGGTATCTGTCTATAAACCCTATAGCAGGGTCTCCTGGTATCTGTCTATAAACCCTATAGCAGTGGTCTCCTGGTATCTGTGTATAAGCCTATGGCAGTGGTCTCCTGGTATCTGTCTATAAACCCTATAGCAGTGGTCTCCTGGTATCTGTCTATAACCCTATGGCAGTGGTCTCCTGGTATCTGTCTATAAACCCTATAGCAGTGGTCTCCTGGTATCTGTCTATAAACCCTATAGCAGTGGTCTCCTGGTATCTGTGTATAACCCTATGGCAGTGGTCTCCTGGTATCTGTCTATAAACCCTATAGCAGTGGTCTCCTGGTATGTGTCTATAAACCCTATAGCAGGGTTCTCCTGGTATCTGTCTATAAACCCTATAGCAGTGGTCTCCTGGTATCTGTCTATAAACCCTATAGCAGTGGTCTCCTGGTATCTGTGTATAACCCTATGGCAGTGGTCTCCTGGTATCTGTCTATAAACCCTATAGCAGTGGTCTCCTGGTATGTTTCTATAAACCCTATAGCAGGGTTCTCCTGGTATCTGTCTATAAACCCTATAGCAGTGGTCTCCTGGTATCTGTCTATAAACCCTATAGCAGTGGTCTCCTGGTATCTGTGTATAACCCCTATGGCAGTGGTCTCCTGGTATCTGTCTATAAACCCTATAGCAGTGGTCTCCTGGTATCTGTCTATAAACCCTATAGCAGTGGTCTCCTGGTATCTGTGTATAACCCTATGGCAGTGGTCTCCTGGTATCTGTCTATAAACCCTATAGCAGTGGTCTCCTGGTATCTGTCTATAAACCCTATAGCAGTGGTCTCCTGGTATCTGTGTATAAACCCAATAGCAGTGGTCTCCTGGTATCTGTCTATAAACCCTATGGCAGTGGTCTCCTGGTATCTGTGTATAAACCCAATAGCAGTGGTCTCCTGGTATCTGTCTATAAACCCTATGGCAGGGGTCTCCTGGTATCTGTGTATAAACCCTATAGCAGTGGTCTCCTGGTATCTGTGTATAAACCCTATGGCAGTGGTCTCCTGGTATCTGTCTATAAACCCTATGGCAGTGGTCTCCTGGTATCTGTCTATAAACCCTATGGAAGTGGTCTCCTGGTATCTGTGTATAAACCTATAGCAGTGGTCTCCTGGTATCTGTCTATAAACCCTATAGCAGTGGTCTCCTGGTATCTGTCTATAAACCCTATGGCAGTGGTCTCCTGGTATCTGTCTATAAACCCTATGGCAGTGGTCTCCTGGTATCTGTCTATAAACCCTATAGCAGTGGTCTCCTGGTATCTGTCTATAAACCCTATAGTAGTGGTCTCCTGGTATCTGTCTATAAACCCTATAGTAGTGGTCTCCTGGTATCTGTCTATAAACACTATGGCAGTGGTCTCCTTGTATCTGTCTATAAACCCTATAGCAGTGGTCTCCTGGTATCTGTCTATAAACCCTATAGCAGTGTTCTCCTGGTATCTGTGTATAACCCTATGGCAGTGGTCTCCTGGTATCTGTCTATAAACCCTATAGCAGTGGTCTCCTGGTATGTGTCTATAAACCCTATAGCAGGGTTCTCCTGGTATCTGTCTATAAACCCTATAGCAGTGGTCTCCTGGTATCTGTCTATAAACCCTATAGCAGGGGTCTCCTGGTATCTGCCTATAAACCCTATAGCAGGGGTCTCCTGGTATCTGTGTATAAACCCTATAGCAGTGGTCTCCTGGTATCTGTCTATAAACCCTATGGAAGTGGTCTCCTGGTATCTGTGTATAAGTCCTATAGCAGTGGTCTCCTGGTATCTGTCTATAAACCCTATAGCAGTGCTCTCCTGGTATCTGTGTATAACCCTATGGCAGTGGTCTCCTGGTATCTGTCTATAAACCCTATAGCAGTGGTCTCCTGGTATGTGTCTATAAACCCTATAGCAGGGTTCTCCTGGTATCTGTCTATAAACCCTATAGCAGTGGTCTCCTGGTATCTGTCTATAAACCCTATAGCAGTGGTCTCCTGGTATCTGTGTATAACCCTATGGCAGTGGTCTCCTGGTATCTGTCTATAAACCCTATAGCAGTGGTCTCCTGGTATCTGTGTATAACCCTATGGCAGTGGTCTCCTGGTATCTGTCTATAAACCCTATAGCAGTGGTCTCCTGGTATGTCTATAAACCCTATAGCAGTGGTCTCCTGGTATCTGTGTATAAACCCTATGGCAGTGGTCTCCTGGTATCTGTCTATAAACCCTATAGCAGTGGTCTCCTGGTATGTGTCTATAAACCCTATAGCAGGGTTCTCCTGGTATCTGTCTATAAACCCTATAGCAGTGGTCTCCTGGTATCTGTCTATAAACCCTATAGCAGTGGTCTCCTGGTATCTGTGTATAACCCTATGGCAGTGGTCTCCTGGTATCTGTCTATAAACCCTATAGCAGTGGTCTCCTGGTATGTTTCTATAAACCCTATAGCAGGGTTCTCCTGGTATCTGTCTATAAACCCTATAGCAGTGGTCTCCTGGTATCTGTGTATAACCCTATGGCAGTGGTCTCCTGGTATCTGTCTATAAACCCTATGGCAGTGGTCTACTGGTATCTGTCTATAAACCCTATAGCAGTGGTCTCCTGGTATCTGTGTATAAACCCAATAGCAGTGGTCTCCTGGTATCTGTCTATAAACCCTATGGCAGTGGTCTCCTGGTATCTGTGTATAAACCCAATAGCAGTGGTCTCCTGGTATCTGTCTATAAACCCTATGGCAGGGGTCTCCTGGTATCTGTGTATAAACCCTATAGCAGTGGTCTCCTGGTATCTGTGTATAAACCCTATGGCAGTGGTCTCCTGGTATCTGTCTATAAACCCTATGGCAGTGGTCTCCTGGTATCTGTCTATAAACCTATAGCAGTGGTCTCCTGGTATCTGTCTATAAACCCTATAGCAGTGGTCTCCTGGTATCTGTCTATAAACCCTATGGCAGGGGTCTCCTGGTATCTGTCTATAAACCTAAAGCAGGGGTCTCCTGGTATCTGTCTATAAACCTAAGGCAGGGGTCTCCTGGTATCTGTGTATAAACCCAATGGCAGTGGTCTCCTGGTATCTGTCTATAAACCCTATAGCAGTGGTCTCCTGGTATCTGCCTATAAACCCTATAGCAGTGGTCTCCTGGTATCTGTCTTTAAACCCTATGGCAGGGTATCCTGGTATCTGCCTATAAACCCTATAGCAGTGGTCTCCTGGTATCTGTGTATAAACCCTATAGCAGTGGTCTCCTGGTATCTGTGTATAAACCCTATAGCAGTGGTCTCCTGGTATCTATCTATAAACCCTATAGCAGTGGTCTCCTGGTATCTGTCTACAAACCCTATAGCAGTGGTCTCCTGGTATCTGTCTACAAACCCTATGGCAGTGGTCTCCTGGTATCTGTCTATAAACCCTATAGCAGTGGTCTCCTGGTATCTGTCTATAAACCCTATAGCAGTGGTCTCCTGGTATCTGTCTATAAACCCTATAGCAGTGGTCTCCTGGTATCTGTCTATAAACCCTATAGCAGTGGTCTCCTGGTATGTGTCTATAAACCCTATAGCAGTGGTCTCCTGGTATCTGTGTATAAACCCTATAGCAGTGGTCTCCTGGTATCTGTGTATAAACCCTATGGCAGTGGTCTCCTGGTATCTGTCTATAAACCCTATAGCAGTGGTCTCCTGGTATCTGTGTATAACCCTATGGCAGTGGTCTCCTGGTATCTGTCTATAAACCCTATAGCAGTGGTCTCCTGGTATGTCTATAAACCCTATAGCAGTGGTCTCCTGGTATCTGTGTAAACCCTATGGCAGTGGTCTCCTGGTATCTGTCTATAAACCCTATAGCAGTGGTCTCCTGGTATCTGTCTATAAACCCTATAGCAGGGTTCTCCTGGTATCTGTCTATAAACCCTATAGCAGTGGTCTCCTGGTATCTGTCTATAAACCCTATAGCAGTGGTCTCCTGGTATCTGTGTATAACCCTATGGCAGTGGTCTCCTGGTATCTGTCTATAAACCCTATAGCAGTGGTCTCCTGGTATGTTTCTATAAACCCTATAGCAGGGTTCTCCTGGTATCTGTCTATAAACCCTATAGCAGTGGTCTCCTGGTATCTGTGTATAACCCTATGGCAGTGGTCTCCTGGTATCTGTCTATAAACCCTATGGCAGTGGTCTACTGGTATCTGTCTATAAACCCTATAGCAGTGGTCTCCTGGTATCTGTGTATAAACCCAATAGCAGTGGTCTCCTGGTATCTGTCTATAAACCCTATGGCAGTGGTCTCCTGGTATCTGTGTATAAACCCAATAGCAGTGGTCTCCTGGTATCTGTCTATAAACCCTATGGCAGGGGTCTCCTGGTATCTGTGTATAAACCCTATAGCAGTGGTCTCCTGGTATCTGTGTATAAACCCTATGGCAGTGGTCTCCTGGTATCTGTCTATAAACCCTATGGCAGTGGTCTCCTGGTATCTGTCTATAAACCCTATAGCAGTGGTCTCCTGGTATCTGTCTATAAACCCTATAGCAGTGGTCTCCTGGTATCTGTCTATAAACCCTATGGCAGGGGTCTCCTGGTATCTGTCTATAAACCCTAAAGCAGGGGTCTCCTGGTATCTGTCTATAAACCCTAAGGCAGGGGTCTCCTGGTATCTGTGTATAAACCCAATGGCAGTGGTCTCCTGGTATCTGTCTATAAACCCTATAGCAGTGGTCTCCTGGTATCTGCCTATAAACCCTATAGCAGTGGTCTCCTGGTATCTGTCTTTAAACCCTATGGCAGGAGTATCCTGGTATCTGCCTATAAACCCTATAGCAGTGGTCTCCTGGTATCTGTGTATAAACCCTATAGCAGTGGTCTCCTGGTATCTGTGTATAAACCCTATAGCAGTGGTCTCCTGGTATCTATCTATAAACCCTATAGCAGTGGTCTCCTGGTATCTGTCTACAAACCCTATAGCAGTGGTCTCCTGGTATCTGTCTACAAACCCTATGGCAGTGGTCTCCTGGTATCTGTCTATAAACCCTATAGCAGTGGTCTCCTGGTATCTGTCTATAAACCCTATAGCAGTGGTCTCCTGGTATCTGTCTATAAACCCTATAGCAGTGGTCTCCTGGTATCTGTCTATAAACCCTATAGCAGTGGTCTCCTGGTATGTGTCTATAAACCCTATAGCAGTGGTCTCCTGGTATCTGTCTATAAACCCTATAGCAGTGGTCTCCTGGTATCTGTGTATAACCCTATGGCAGTGGTCTCCTGGTATCTGTCTATAAACCCTATAGCAGTGGTCTCCTGGTATGTTTCTATAAACCCTATAGCAGGGTTCTCCTGGTATCTGTCTATAAACCCTATAGCAGTGGTCTCCTGGTATCTGTGTATAACCCTATGGCAGTGGTCTCCTGGTATCTGTCTATAAACCCTATGGCAGTGGTCTACTGGTATCTGTCTATAAACCCTATGGCAGTGGTCTACTGGTATCTGTCTATAAACCCTATAGCAGTGGTCTCCTGGTATCTGTGTATAAACCCAATAGCAGTGGTCTCCTGGTATCTGTCTATAAACCCTATGGCAGTGGTCTCCTGGTATCTGTGTATAAACCCAATAGCAGTGGTCTCCTGGTATCTGTCTATAAACCCTATGGCAGGGGTCTCCTGGTATCTGTGTATAAACCCTATAGCAGTGGTCTCCTGGTATCTGTGTATAAACCCTATGGCAGTGGTCTCCTGGTATCTGTCTATAAACCCTATGGCAGTGGTCTCCTGGTATCTGTCTATAAACCCTATAGCAGTGGTCTCCTGGTATCTGTCTATAAACCCTATAGCAGTGGTCTCCTGGTATCTGTCTATAAACCCTATGGCAGGGGTCTCCTGGTATCTGTCTATAAACCCTAAAGCAGGGGTCTCCTGGTATCTGTCTATAAACCTAAGGCAGGGGTCTCCTGGTATCTGTGTATAAACCCAATGGCAGTGGTCTCCTGGTATCTGTCTATAAACCCTATAGCAGTGGTCTCCTGGTATCTGCCTATAAACCCTATAGCAGTGGTCTCCTGGTATCTGTCTTTAAACCCTATGGCAGGAGTATCCTGGTATCTGCCTATAAACCCTATAGCAGTGGTCTCCTGGTATCTGTGTATAAACCCTATAGCAGTGGTCTCCTGGTATCTGTGTATAAACCCTATAGCAGTGGTCTCCTGGTATCTATCTATAAACCCTATAGCAGTGGTCTCCTGGTATCTGTCTACAAACCCTATAGCAGTGGTCTCCTGGTATCTGTCTACAAACCCTATGGCAGTGGTCTCCTGGTATCTGTCTATAAACCCTATAGCAGTGGTCTCCTGGTATCTGTCTATAAACCCTATAGCAGTGGTCTCCTGGTATCTGTCTATAAACCCTATAGCAGTGGTCTCCTGGTATCTGTCTATAAACCCTATGGCAGGGGTCTCCTGGTATCTGTCTATAAACCCTATAGCAGTGGTCTCCTGGTATCTGTCTATAAACCCTATAGTAGTGGTCTCCTGGTATCTGTGTATAAACCCTATAGCAGGGGTCTCCTGGTATCTATCTATAAACCCTAAGGCAGGGGTCTCCTGGTATCTGTGTATAAACCCAATAGCAGTGGTCTCCTGGTATCTGTCTATAAACCCTATAGCAGGGGTCTCCTGGTATCTGTCTATAAACCCTATGGCAGGGGTCTCCTGGTATCTGTGTATAAACCCTATAGCAGTGGTCTCCTGGTATCTGCCTATAAACCCTATAGCAGTGGTCTCCTGGTATCTGTGTATAAACCCTGTAGCAGTGGTCTCCTGGTATCTGTGTATAAACCCTATGGCAGTGGTCTCCTGGTATCTGCCTATAAACCCTATAGCAGTGGTCTCCTGGTATCTGTCTATAAACCCTATAGCAGTGGTCTCCTGGTATCTGTGTATAAACCCTATAGCAGTGGTCTCCTGGTATCTGTCTATAAACCCTATAGCAGGTGTCTCCTGGTATCTGTCTATAAACCCTATAGCAGTGGTCTCCTGGTATCTGTGTATAAACCCTATGGCAGTGGTCTCCTGGTATCTGCCTATAAACCCTATAGCAGTGGTCTCCTGGTATCTGTCTATAAACCCTATAGCAGTGGTCTCCTGGTATCTGTCTATAAACCCTATAGCAGGGGTCTCCTGGTATCTGCCTATAAACCCTATAACAGGGGTCTCCTGGTATCTGCCTATAAACCCTATAGCAGTGGTCTCCTGGTATCTGTGTATAAACCCTATAGCAGTAGTCTCCTGGTATCTGTGTATAAGTCCTATAGAAGTGGTCTCCAGGTATCTGTCTATAAACCCTATAGCAGTGGTCTCCTGGTATCTGTGTATAACCCTATGGCAGTGGTCTCCTGGTATCTGTCTATAAACCCTATAGCAGTGGTCTCCTGGTATGTGTCTATAAACCCTATAGCAGGGTTCTCCTGGTATCTGTCTATAAACCCTATAGCAGTGGTCTCCTGGTATCTGTCTATAAACCCTATAGCAGGGGTCTCCTGGTATCTGCCTATAAACCCTATAGCAGGGGTCTCCTGGTATCTGTGTATAAACCCTATAGCAGTGGTCTCCTGGTATCTGTGTATAAACCCTATAGCAGTGGTCTCCTGGTATCTGTGTATAAGTCCTATAGCAGTGGTCTCCTGGTATCTGTCTATAAACCCTATGGCAGTGGTCTCCTGGTATCTGTGTATAAGTCCTATAGCAGTGGTCTCCTGGTATCTGTCTATAAACCCTATAGCAGTGGTCTCCTGGTATCTGTGTATAACCCTATGGCAGTGGTCTCCTGGTATCTGTCTATAAACCCTATAGCAGTGGTCTCCTGGTATGTGTCTATAAACCCTATAGCAGGGTTCTCCTGGTATCTGTCTATAAACCCTATAGCAGTGGTCTCCTGGTATCTGTCTATAAACCCTATAGCAGGGGTCTCCTGGTATCTGTGTATAAACCCAATAGCAGTGGTCTCCTGGTATCTGTCTATAAACCCCATAGCAGTGGTCTCCTGGTATCTGTCTATAAACCCTATAGCAGTGGTCTCCTGGTATCTGTCTATAAACCCTATGGCAGGGGTCTCCTGGTATCTGTCTATAAATCCTATGGCAGTGGTCTCCTGGTATCTGTCTATAAACCCTATAGCAGTGGTCTCCTGGTATCTGTGTTTAAACCCTATAGCAGTGGTCTCCTGGTATCTATCTATAAACCCTAAGGCAGGGGTCTCCTGGTATCTGTGTATAAACCCAATAGCAGTGGTCTCCTGGTATCTGTCTATAAACCCTATAGCAGGGGTCTCCTGGTATCTGTCTATAAACCCTATGGCAGGGGTCTCCTGGTATCTGTGTATAAACCCTATAGCAGTGGTCTCCTGGTATCTGCCTATAAACCCTATAGCAGTGGTCTCCTGGTATCTGTGTATAAACCCTGTAGCAGTGGTCTCCTGGTATCTGTGTATAAACCCTATGGCAGTGGTCTCCTGGTATCTGCCTATAAACCCTATAGCAGTGGTCTCCTGGTATCTGTCTATAAACCCTATAGCAGTGGTCTCCTGGTATCTGTGTATAAACCCTATAGCAGTGGTCTCCTGGTATCTGTCTATAAACCCTATAGCAGTGGTCTCCTGGTATCTGTCTATAAACCCTATAGCAGTGGTCTCCTGGTATCTGTGTATAAACCCTATGGCAGTGGTCTCCTGGTATCTGCCTATAAACCCTATAGCAGTGGTCTCCTGGTATCTGTCTATAAACCCTATAGCAGGGGTCTCCTGGTATCTGCCTATAAACCCTATAGCAGTGGTCTCCTGGTATCTGTCTATAAACCCTATAGCAGTGGTCTCCTGGTATCTGTGTATAAACCCTATGGCAGTGGTCTCCTGGTATCTGCCTATAAACCCTATAGCAGTGGTCTCCTGGTATCTGTCTATAAACCCTATAGCAGGGGTCTCCTGGTATCTGCCTATAAACCCTATAGCAGGGGTCTCCTGGTATCTGCCTATAAACCCTATAGCAGTGGTCTCCTGGTATCTGTGTATAAACCCTATAGCAGTGGTCTCCTGGTATCTGTGTATAAGTCCTATAGCAGTGGTCTCCTGGTATCTGTCTATAAACCCTATAGCAGTGGTCTCCTGGTATCTGTGTATAACCCTATGGCAGTGTTCTCCTGGTATCTGTCTATAAACCCTTTAGCAGTGGTCTCCTGGTATGTGTCTATAAACCCTATAGCAGGGTTCTCCTGGTATCTCTCTATAAACCCTATAGCAGTGGTCTCCTGGTATCTGTGTATAAGTCCTATAGCAGTGGTCTCCTGGTATCTGTCTATAAACCCTATAGCAGTGGTCTCCTGGTATCTGTCTATAAACCCTATAGCAGGGGTCTCCTGGTATCTGCCTATAAACCCTATAGCAGGGGTCTCCTGGTATCTGCCTATAAACCCTATAGCAGTGGTCTCCTGGTATCTGTGTATAAACCCTATAGCAGTGGTCTCCTGGTATCTGTGTATAAGTCCTATAGCAGTGGTCTCCTGGTATCTGTCTATAAACCCTATAGCAGTGGTCTCCTGGTATCTGTGTATAACCCTATGGCAGTGGTCTCCTGGTATCTGTCTATAAACCCTATAGCAGTGGTCTCCTGGTATGTGTCTATAAACCCTATAGCAGGGTTCTCCTGGTATCTGTCTATAAACCCTATAGCAGTGGTCTCCTGGTATCTGTCTATAAACCCTATAGCAGGGGTCTCCTGGTATCTGTGTATAAACCCAATAGCAGTGGTCTCCTGGTATCTGTCTATAAACCCTATGGCAGGGGTCTCCTGGTATCTGTCTATAAATCCTATGGCAGTGGTCTCCTGGTATCTGTCTATAAACCCTATAGCAGTGGTCTCCTGGTATCTGTGTTTAAACCCTATAGCAGTGGTCTCCTGGTATCTATCTATAAACCCTAAGGCAGGGGTCTCCTGGTATCTGTGTATAAACCCAATAGCAGTGGTCTCCTGGTATCTGTCTATAAACCCTATAGCAGGGGTCTCCTGGTATCTGTCTATAAACCCTATGGCAGGGGTCTCCTGGTATCTGTGTATAAACCCTATAGCAGTGGTCTCCTGGTATCTGCCTATAAACCCTATAGCAGTGGTCTCCTGGTATCTGTGTATAAACCCTGTAGCAGTGGTCTCCTGGTATCTGTGTATAAACCCTATAATCTGCCTATAAACCCTATAGCAGTGGTCTCCTGGTATCTGTCTATAAACCCTATAGCAGTGGTCTCCTGGTATCTGTGTATAAACCCTATAGCAGTGGTCTCCTGGTATCTGTCTATAAACCCTATAGCAGTGGTCTCCTGGTATCTGTCTATAAACCCTATAGCAGTGGTCTCCTGGTATCTGTGTATAAACCCTATGGCAGTGGTCTCCTGGTATCTGCCTATAAACCCTATAGCAGTGGTCTCCTGGTATCTGTCTATAAACCCTATAGCAGGGGTCTCCTGGTATCTGCCTATAAACCCTATAGCAGGGGTCTCCTGGTATCTGCCTATAAACCCTATAGCAGTGGTCTCCTGGTATCTGTCTATAAACCCTATAGCAGTGGTCTCCTGGTATCTGTGTATAAACCCTATGGCAGTGGTCTCCTGGTATCTGCCTATAAACCCTATAGCAGTGGTCTCCTGGTATCTGTCTATAAACCCTATAGCAGGGGTCTCCTGGTATCTGCCTATAAACCCTATAGCAGGGGTCTCCTGGTATCTGCCTATAAACCCTATAGCAGTGGTCTCCTGGTATCTGTGTATAAACCCTATAGCAGTGGTCTCCTGGTATCTGTGTATAAGTCCTATAGCAGTGGTCTCCTGGTATCTGTCTATAAACCCTATAGCAGTGGTCTCCTGGTATCTGTGTATAACCCTATGGCAGTGGTCTCCTGGTATCTGTCTATAAACCCTATAGCAGTGGTCTCCTGGTATGTGTCTATAAACCCTATAGCAGGGTTCTCCTGGTATCTGTCTATAAACCCTATAGCAGTGGTCTCCTGGTATCTGTGTATAAGTCCTATAGCAGTGGTCTCCTGGTATCTGTCTATAAACCCTATGGCAGTGGTCTCCTGGTATCTGTGTATAAGTCCTATAGCAGTGGTCTCCTGGTATCTGTCTATAAACCCTATAGCAGTGGTCTCCTGGTATCTGTGTATAACCCTATGGCAGTGGTCTCCTGGTATCTGTCTATAAACCCTATAGCAGTGGTCTCCTGGTATGTGTCTATAAACCCTATAGCAGGGTTCTCCTGGTATCTGTCTATAAACCCTATAGCAGTGGTCTCCTGGTATCTGTCTATAAACCCTATAGCAGTGGTCTCCTGGTATCTGTGTATAACCCTATGGCAGTGGTCTCCTGGTATCTGTCTATAAACCCTATAGCAGTGGTCTCCTGGTATGTGTCTATAAACCCTATAGCAGGGTTCTCCTGGTATCTGTCTATAAACCCTATAGCAGTGGTCTCCTGGTATCTGTCTATAAACCCTATAGCAGTGGTCTCCTGGTATCTGTGTATAACCCTATGGCAGTGGTCTCCTGGTATCTGTCTATAAACCCTATAGCAGTGGTCTCCTGGTATGTGTCTACAAACCCTATAACAGGGTTCTCCTGGTATCTGTCTATAAACCCTATAGCAGTGGTCTCCTGGTATCTGTCTATAAACCCTATAGCAGTGGTCTCCTGGTATCTGTGTATAACCCTATGGCAGTGGTCTCCTGGTATCTGTCTATAAACCCTATAGCAGTGGTCTCCTGGTATCTGTCTATAAACCCTATAGCAGTGGTCTCCTGGTATCTGTGTATAAACCCAATAGCAGTGGTCTCCTGGTATCTGTCTATAAACCCTATGGCAGGGGTCTCCTGGTATCTGTGTATAAACCCTATAGCAGTGGTCTCCTGGTATCTGTGTATAAACCCTATGGCAGTGGTCTCCTGGTATCTGTCTATAAACCCTATGGCAGTGGTCTCCTGGTATCTGTCTATAAACCCTATGGCAGTGGTCTCCTGGTATCTGCCTATAAACCCTATAGCAGTGGTCTCCTGGTATCTGTCTATAAACCCTATAGCAGTGGTCTCCTGGTATCTGTCTATAAACCCTATGGCAGGGGTCTCCTGGTATCTGTCTATAAACCCTATAGCAGGGGTCTCCTGGTATCTGTCTATAAACCCGAAGGCAGGGGTCTCCTGGTATCTGTGTATAAACCCAATGGCAGTGGTCTCCTGGTATCTGTCTATAAACCCTATAGCAGTGGTCTCCTGGTATCTGCCTATAAACCCTATAGCAGTGGTCTCCTGGTATCTGTCTTTAAACCCTATGGCAGGAGTATCCTGGTATCTGCCTATAAACCCTATAGCAGTGGTCTCCTGGTATCTGTGTATAAACCCTATAGCAGTGGTCTCCTGGTATCTGTGTATAAACCCTATAGCAGTGGTCTCCTGGTATCTATCTATAAACCCTATAGCAGTGGTCTCCTGGTATCTGTCTACAAACCCTATAGCAGTGGTCTCCTGGTATCTGTCTACAAACCCTATGGCAGTGGTCTCCTGGTATCTGTCTATAAACCCTATAGCAGTGGTCTCCTGGTATCTGTCTATAAACCCTATAGCAGTGGTCTCCTGGTATCTGTCTATAAACCCTATAGCAGTAGTCTCCTGGTATCTGTCTATAAACCCTATGGCAGGGGTCTCCTGGTATCTGTCTATAAACCCTATAGCAGGGGTCTCCTGGCATCTATCTATAAACCCTAAGGCAGGGGTCTCCTGGTATCTGTGTATAAACCCAATAGCAGTGGTCTCCTGGTATCTGTCTATAAATCCTATGGCAGTGGTCTCCTGGTATCTGCCTATAAACCCTATAGTAGTGGTCTCCTGGTATCTGTGTATAAACCCTATAGCAGGGGTCTCCTGGTATCTATCTATAAACCCTAAGGCAGGGGTCTCCTGGTATCTGTCTATAAACCCTATAGCAGTGGTCTCCTGGTATCTGTGTATAAACCCTATAGCAGGGGTCTCCTGGTATCTATCTATAAACCCTAAGGCAGGGGTCTCCTGGTATCTGTGTATAAACCCAATAGCAGTGGTCTCCTGGTATCTGTCTATAAACCCTATAGCAGGGGTCTCCTGGTATCTGTCTATAAACCCTATGGCAGGGGTCTCCTGGTATCTGTGTATAAACCCTATAGCAGTGGTCTCCTGGTATCTGCCTATAAACCCTATAGCAGGGGTCTCCTGGCATCTATCTATAAACCCTAAGGCAGGGGTCTCCTGGTATCTGTGTATAAACCCAATAGCAGTGGTCTCCTGGTATCTGTCTATAAATCCTATGGCAGTGGTCTCCTGGTATCTGCCTATAAACCCTATAGTAGTGGTCTCCTGGTATCTGTGTATAAACCCTATAGCAGGGGTCTCCTGGTATCTATCTATAAACCCTAAGGCAGGGGTCTCCTGGTATCTGTGTATAAACCCAATAGCAGTGGTCTCCTGGTATCTGTCTATAAACCCTATAGCAGGGGTCTCCTGGTATCTGTCTATAAATCCTATGGCAGTGGTCTCCTGGTATCTGTCTATAAACCCTATAGCAGTGGTCTCCTGGTATCTGTGTATAAACCCTATAGCAGGGGTCTCCTGGTATCTATCTATAAACCCTAAGGCAGGGGTCTCCTGGTATCTGTGTATAAACCCAATAGCAGTGGTCTCCTGGTATCTGTCTATAAACCCTATAGCAGGGGTCTCCTGGTATCTGTCTATAAACCCTATGGCAGGGGTCTCCTGGTATCTGTGTATAAACCCTATAGCAGTGGTCTCCTGGTATCTGCCTATAAACCCTATAGCAGTGGTCTCCTGGTATCTGTGTATAAACCCTGTAGCAGTGGTCTCCTGGTATCTGTCTATAAACCCTATAGCAGTTGTCTCCTGGTATCTGCCTATAAACCCTATAGTAGTGGTCTCCTGGTATCTGTCTATAAACCCTATAGCAGTGGTCTCCTGGTATCTGTGTATAAACCCTAGAGCAGTGGTCTCCTGGTATCTGTCTATAAACCCTATGGCAGTGGTCTCCTGGTATCTGTGTATAAACCCTATAGCAGTGGTCTCCTGGTATCTGTGTATAAACCCTATGGCAGTGGTCTCCTGGTATCTGTCTATAAACCCTATCGCAGTGGTCTCCTGGTATCTGTCTATAAACCCTATGGCAGTGGCTCCTGGTATCTGTCTATAAACCCTATAGCAGTGGTCTCCTGGTATCTGTCTATAAACCCTATAGCAGTGGTCTCCTGGTATCTGTCTATAAACCCTATAGCAGTGGTCTCCTGGTATCTGTCTATAAACCCTATGGCAGGGGTCTCCTGGTATCTGTCTATAAACCCTATAGCAGGGGTCTCCTGGTATCTGTCTATAAACCCTAAGGCAGGGGTCTCCTGGTATCTGTGTATAAACCCAATGGCAGTGGTCTCCTGGTATCTGTCTATAAACCCTATAGCAGTGGTCTCCTGGTATCTGCAAATAAACCCTATAGCAGTGGTCTCCTGGTATCTGTCTTTAAACCCTATGGCAGGAGTATCCTGGTATCTGCCTATAAACCCTATAGCAGTGGTCTCCTGGTATCTGACTATAAACCCTATAGCAGGGGTCTCCTGGTATCTGTGTATAAACCCTATAGCAGTGGTCTCCTGGTATCTGTGTATAAACCCTAGAGCAGTGGTCTCCTGGTATCTGTCTATAAACCCTATAGCAGTGGTCTCCTGGTATCTGCCTATAAACCCTATAGCAGTGGTCTCCTGGTATCTGTCTTTAAACCCTATGGCAGGAGTATCCTGGTATCTGCCTATAAACCCTATAGCAGTGGTCTCCTGGTATCTGTGTATAAACCCTATAGCAGTGGTCTCCTGGTATCTGTGTATAAACCCTATAGCAGTGGTCTCCTGGTATCTATCTATAAACCCTATAGCAGTGGTCTCCTGGTATCTGTCTACAAACCCTATAGCAGTGGTCTCCTGGTATCTGTCTACAAAACCTATGGCAGTGGTCTCCTGGTATCTGTCTATAAACCCTATAGCAGTGGTCTCCTGGTATCTGTCTATAAACCCTATAGCAGTGGTCTCCTGGTATCTGTCTACAAACCCTATGGCAGTGGTCTCCTGGTATCTGTCTATAAACCCTATAGCAGTGGTCTCCTGGTATCTGTCTATAAACCCTATAGCAGTGGTCTCCTGGTATCTGTCTATAAACCCTATAGCAGTGGTCTCCTGGTATCTGTCTATAAACCCTAAGGCAGGGGTCTCCTGGTATCTGTGTATAAACCCAATAGCAGTGGTCTCCTGGTATCTGTGTATAAACCCTATGGCAGGGGTCTCCTGGTATCTGTCTATAAATCCTATGGCAGGGGTCTCCTGGTATCTGTCTATAAATCCTATGGCAGTGGTCTCCTGGTATCTGTCTATAAACCCTATAGCAGTGGTCTCCTGGTATCTGTGTATAAACCCTATAGCAGGGGTCTCCTGGTATCTATCTATAAACCCTAAGGCAGGGGTCTCCTGGTATCTGTGTATAAACCCAATAGCAGTGGTCTCCTGGTATCTGTCTATAAACCCTATAGCAGGGGTCTCCTGGTATCTGTCTATAAACCCTATGGCAGGGGTCTCCTGGTATCTGTGTATAAACCCTATAGCAGTGGTCTCCTGGTATCTGCCTATAAACCCTATAGCAGTGGTCTCCTGGTATCTGTGTATAAACCCTGTAGCAGTGGTGTCCTGGTATCTGTCTATAAACCCTATAGCAGTTGTCTCCTGGTATCTGCCTATAAACCCTATAGTAGTGGTCTCCTGGTATCTGTCTATAAACCCTATAGCAGTGGTCTCCTGGTATCTGTGTATAAACCCTAGAGCAGTGGTCTCCTGGTATCTGTCTATAAACCATATGGCAGTGGTCTCCTGGTATCTGTGTATAAACCCTATAGCAGTGGTCTCCTGGTATCTGTGTATAAACCCTATGGCAGTGGTCTCCTGGTATCTGTCTATAAACCCTATGGCAGTGGTCTCCTGGTATCTGTCTATAAACCCTATGGCAGTGGCTCCTGGTATCTGTCTATAAACACTATAGCAGTGGTCTCCTGGTATCTGTCTATAAACCCTATAGCAGTGGTCTCCTGGTATCTGTCTATAAACCCTATAGCAGTGGTCTCCTGGTATCTGTCTATAAACCCTATGGCAGGGGTCTCCTGGTATCTGTCTATAAACCCTATAGCAGGGGTCTCCTGGTATCTGTCTATAAACCCTAAGGCAGGGGTCTCCTGGTATCTGTGTATAAACCCAATGGCAGTGGTCTCCTGGTATCTGTCTATAAACCCTATAGCAGTGGTCTCCTGGTATCTGCCTATAAACCCTATAGCAGTGGTCTCCTGGTATCTGTCTATAAACACTATAGCAGTGTTCTCCTGGTATCGGTCTATAAACCCTATGGCAGTGGTCTCCTGGTATCTGTCTATAAACCCTATAGCAGGGGTCTCCTGGTATCTGTGTATAAACCCTATAGCAGTGGTCTCCTGGTATCTGTGTATAAACCCTATAGCAGTGGTCTCCTGGTATCTGTCTATAAACCCTATGGCAGGGGTCTCCTGGTATCTGTGTATAAACCCTATAGCAGTGTTCTCCTGATATCGGTCTATAAACCCTATGGCAGTGGTCTCCTGGTATCTGTGTATAAACCCTATAGCAGTGGTCTCCTGGTATCTTTCTATAAACCCTATGGCAGGGGTCTCCTGGTATCTGTGTATAAACCCTATAGCAGTGGTCTCCTGGTATCTGTGTATAAACCCTATAGCAGTGGTCTCCTGGTATCTGTCTATAAACCCTATGGCAGGGGTCTCCTGGTATCTGTGTATAAACCCTATAGCAGTGGTCTCCTGGTATCTGATTATAAACCCTATAGTAGTGGTCTCATGGTATCTGTCTATAAACCCTATAGCAGTGGTCTCCTGGTATCTGTCTATAAACCCCATGGCAGTGGTCTCCTGGTATCTGTGTATAAACCCTATAGCAGTGGTCTCCTGGTATCTGCCTATAAACCCTATAGCAGTGGTCTCCTGGTATCTGTCTATAAACCCTATAGCAGTGGTCTCCTGGTATCTGTCTATAAACCCTATAGTAGTGGTCTCCTGGTATCTGTCTATAAACCCTATAGCAGTGGTCTCCTGGTATCTGTCTATAAACCCTATAGCAGTGGTCTCCTTGTATCTGTCTATAAACCCTATAGTAGTGGTCTCCTGGTATCTGTCTATAAACCCTATAGCAGTGGTCTCCTGGTATCTGTCTATAAACCCTATGGCAGGGGTCTCCTGGTATCTGCCAATAAATCCTATAGCAGTGGTCTCCTGGTATCTGTGTATAAACCCTATAGCAGTGGTCTCCTGGTATCTGTCTATAAACCCTATAGCAGTGGTCTCCTGGTATCTGTCTATAAACCCTATAGCAGTGGTCTCCTGGTATCTGTCTATAAACCCTATAGCAGTGGTCTCCTGGTATCTGTCTATAAACCCTATAGTAGTGGTCTCCTGGTATCTGTCTATAAACCCTATAGCAGTGGTCTCCTGGTATCTGTGTATAAACCCTCTAGCAGTGGTCTCCTGGTATCTGTCTATAAACCCTATAGCAGTGGTCTCCTGGTATCTGTGTATAAACCCTATAGCAGTGGTCTCCTGGTATCTGTCTATAAACCCTATAGCAGTGGTCTCCTGGTATCTGTCTATAAACCCTATAGCAGTGGTCTCCTGGTATCTGTCTATAAACCCTATAGCAGTGGTCTCCTGGTATCTGTCTATAAACCCTATAGCAGTGGTCTCCTGGTATCTGTCTTTAAACCCTACGGCAGGAGTATCCTAGTATCTGTGTATAAACCCTATAGCAGTGGTCTCCTGGTATCTGTCTATAAACCCTATAGCAGTGGTCTCCTGGTATCTGTGTATAAACCCTATAGCAGTGGTCTCCTGGTATCTGTCTATAAACCCTATAGCAGTGGTCTCCTGGTATCTGTCTATAAACCCTATAGCAGTGGTCTCCTGGTATCTGTGTATAAACCCTATAGTAGTGGTCTCCTGGTATCTGTCTATAAACCCTATAGCAGTGGTCTCCTGGTATCTGTCTATAAACCCTATAGCAGTGGTCTCCTGGTATCTGTCTTTAAACCCTATGGCAGGAGTATCCTAGTATCTGTGTATAAACCCTATAGCAGTGGTCTCCTGGTATCTGTCTATAAACCCTATAGCAGTGGTCTCCTGGTATCTGTCTATAAACCCTATAGCAGTGGTCTCCTGGTATCTGTCTATAAACCCTATAGCAGTGGTCTCCTGGTATCTGTCTTTAAACCCTATGGCAGGAGTATCCTAGTATCTGTGTATAAACCCTATAGCAGTGGTCTCTTGGTATCTGTGTATAAACCCTATAGCAGTGGTCTCCTGGTATCTGTCTATAAACCCTATAGCAGTGGTCTCCTGGTATCTGTCTATAAACCCTATGGCAGTGGTCTCCTGGTATCTGTGTATAAACCCTAGAGCATTGGTCTCCTGGTATCTGTATATAAACCCTATAGCAGTGGTCTCCTGGTATCTGTCTATAAACCCTATAGCAGTGGTCTCCTGGTATCTGTCTATAAACCCTATGGCAGTGGTCTCCTGGTATCTGTCTATAAACCCTATAGCAGTGGTCTCCTGGTATCTGTCTATAAACCCTATAGCAGTGGTCTCCTGGTATCTGTCTATAAACCCTATAGCAGTGGTCTCCTGGTATCTGTCTTTAAACCCTATGGCAGGAGTATCCTAGTATCTGTGTATAAACCCTATAGCAGTGGTCTCTTGGTATCTGTGTATAAACCCTATAGCAGTGGTCTCCTGGTATCTGTCTATAAACCCTATAGCAGTGGTCTCCTGGTATCTGTGTATAAACCCTATAGCATTGGTCTCCTGGTATCTGTATATAAACCCTATAGCAGTGGTCTCCTGGTATCTGTCTATAAACCCTATAGCAGTGGTCTCCTGGTATCTGTCTATAAACCCTATGGCAGTGGTCTCCTGGTATCTGTCTATAAACCCTATAGCAGTGGTCTCTTGGTATCTGTCTATAAACCCTATAGCAGTGGTCTCCTGGTATCTGTCTATAAACCCTATGGCAGTGGTCTCCTGGTATCTGTCTATAAACCCTATAGCAGTGGTCTCCTGGTATCTGTGTATAAACCCTATAGCAGTGGTCTCCTGGTATCTGTCTATAAAACCTATAGCAGTGGTCTCCTGGTATCTGTCTATAAACCCTATAGCAGTGGTCTCCTGGTATCTGTCTATAAACCCTATAGCAGTGGTCTCCTGGTATCTGCCTATAAACCCTATAGCAGTGGTCTCCTGGTATCTGTCTATAAACCCTATAGCAGGGGTCTCCTGGTATCTGTCTATAAACCCTATAGCAGTGGTCTCCTGGTATCCGTCTATAAACCCCATAGCAGTGGTCTCCTGGTATCTTTCTATAAACCCTATGGCAGTGGTCTCCTGGTATCTGACTATAAACCCTATAGCAGTGGTCTCCTGGTATCTGTATATAAACCCTATGGCAGTGATCTCCTGGTATCTGTCTATAAACCCTATAGCAGTGGTCTCCTGGTATCTGTCTATAAACCCTATGGCAGGGGTCTCCTGGTATCTGTGTATAAACCCTATAGCATTGGTCTCCTGGTATCTGTATATAAACCCTATAGCAGTGGTCTCCTGGTATCTGTCTATAAACCCTATAGTAGTGGTCTCCTGGTATCTGTCTATAAACCCTATAGCAGTGGTCTCCTGGTATCTGTGTATAAACCCTATAGCAGTGGTCTCCTGGTATCTGTCTATAAACCCTATAGCAGTGGTCTCCTGGTATCTGTGTATAAACCCTATAGCAGTGGTCTCCTGGTATCTGTGTATAAACCCTATAGCAGTGGTCTCCTGGTATCTGTCTATAAACCCTATAGCAGTGGTCTCCTGGTATCTGTCTATAAACCCTATAGCAGTGGTCTCCTGGTATCTGTCTATAAACCCTATAGCAGTGGTCTCCTGGTATCTGTCTTTAAACCCTATGGCAGGAGTATCCTAGTATCTGTGTATAAACCCTATAGCAGTGGTCTCCTGGTATCTGTATATAAACCCTATGGCAGTGGTCTCCTGGTATCTGTCTATAAACCCTATAGCAGTGGTCTCCTGGTATTTGTCTATAAACCCTATAGCAAGGGTCTCCTGGTATCTGTCTATAAACCCTATAGCAGTGGTCTCCTGGTATCTGTCTATAAACCCTATAGCAGTGGTCTCCTGGTATCTGTCTATAAACCCTATGGCAGTGGTCTCCTGGTATCTGTCTATAAACCCTATGGCAGGGGTCTCCTGGTATCTGTGTATAAACCCTATAGCAGTGGTCTCCTGGTATCTGTCTATAAACCCTATGGCAGTGGTCTCCTGGTATCTGTATATAAACCCTATAGCAGTGGTCTCCTGGTATCTGTCTATAAACCCTATAGCAGTGGTCTCCTGGTATCTGTCTATAAACCCTATGGCAGTGGTCTCCTGGTATCTGTCTATAAACCCTATAGCAGTGGTCTCTTGGTATCTGTCTATAAACCCTATAGCAGTGGTCTCCTGGTATCTGTCTATAAAACCTATAGCAGTGGTCTCCTGGTACCCGTCTATAAACCCCATAGCAGTGGTCTCCTGGTATCTGTATATAAACCCTATGGCAGTGGTCTCCTGGTATCTGTCTATAAACCCTATAGCAGTGGTCTCCTGGTATCTGTCTATAAACCCTATGGCAGGGGTCTCCTGGTATCTGTGTATAAACCCTATAGCATTGGTCTCCTGGTATCTGTCTATAAACCCTATAGCAGTGGTCTCCTGGTATCTGTCTATAAACCCTATAGCAGTGGTCTCCTGGTATCTGTATATAAACCCTATAGCAGTGGTCCTCTGGTATCTGTCTATAAACCCTATAGCAGTGGTCTCCTGGTATCTGTCTATAAACCCTATAGCAGTGGTCTCCTGGTATCTGTGTATAAACCCTATAGCAGTGGTCTCCTGGTATCTGTCTATAAACCCTATAGCAGTGGTCTCCTGGTATCTGTCTATAAACCCTATAGCAGTGGTCTCCTGGTATCTGTCTATAAACCCTATGGCAGTGGTCTCCTGGTATCTGTCTATAAACCCTATGGCAGGGGTCTCCTGGTATCTGTGTATAAACCCTATAGCAGTGGTCTCCTGGTATCTGTCTATAAACCCTATGGCAGTGGTCTCCTGGTATCTGTATATAAACCCTATAGCAGTGGTCTCCTGGTATCTGTCTATAAACCCTATAGCAGTGGTCTCCTGGTATCTGTCTATAAACCCTATAGCAGTGGTCTCCTGGTATCTGTCTATAAACCCTATGGCAGTGGTCTCCTGGTATCTGTCTATAAACCCTATGGCAGGGGTCTCCTGGTATCTGTGTATACACCCTATAGCAGTGGTCTCCTGGTATCTGTCTATAAACCCTATGGCAGTGGTCTCCTGGTATCTGTATATAAACCCTATAGCAGTGGTCTCCTGGTATCTGTCTATAAACCCTATGGCAGTGGTCTCCTGGTATCTGTCTATAAACCCTATAGCAGTGGTCTCCTGGTATCTGTGTATAAACCCTATAGCAGTGGTCTCCTGGTATCTGTCTATAAACCCTATAGCAGTGGTCTCCTGGTATCTGTCTATAAACCCTATAGCAGTGGTCTCCTGGTATCTGTCTATAAACCCTATAGCAGTGGTCTCCTGGTATCTGTCTATAAACCCTATAGCAGTGGTCTCCTGGTATCTGTCTATAAACCCTATAGCAGGGGTCTCCTGGTATCTGTCTATAAACCCTATAGCAGTGGTCTCCTGGTATCCGTCTATAAACCCCATAGCAGTGGTCTCCTGGTATCTGTATATAAACCCTATGGCAGTGGTCTCCTGGTATCTGTCTATAAACCCTATAGCAGTGGTCTCCTGGTATCTGTCTATAAACCCTATGGCAGGGGTCTCCTGGTATCTGTGTATAAACCCTATAGCATTGGTCTCCTGGTATCTGTCTATAAACCCTATAGCAGTGGTCTCCTGGTATCTGTCTATAAACCCTATAGCAGTGGTCTCCTGGTATCTGTATATAAACCCTATAGCAGTGGTCCTCTGGTATCTGTCTATAAACCCTATAGCAGTGGTCTCCTGGTATCTGTCTATAAACCCTATAGCAGTGGTCTCCTGGTATCTGTGTATAAACCCTATAGCAGTGGTCTCCTGGTATCTGTCTATAAACCCTATAGCAGTGGTCTCCTGGTATCTGTCTATAAACCCTATAGCAGTGGTCTCCTGGTATCTGTATATAAACCCTATAGCAGTGGTCCTCTGGTATCTGTCTATAAACCCTATAGCAGTGGTCTCCTGGTATCTGTCTATAAACCCTATGGCAGTGGTCTCCTGGTATCTGTCTATAAACCCTATAGCAGGGGTCTCCTGTTATCTGTCTATAAACCCGATAGCAGTGGTCTCCTGGTATCTGTCTATAAACCCTATAGCAGTGGTCTCCTGGTATCTGTCTATAAACCCTATAGCAGTGGTCTCCTGGTATCTGTGTATAAACCCTATAGCAGTGGTCTCCTGGTATCTGTCTATAAACCCTATAGCAGTGGTCTCCTGGTATCTGTCTATAAACCCTATAGCAGGGGTCTCCTGGTATCTGTCTATAAACCCTATAGCAGTGGTCTCCTGGTATCTGTGTATAAACTCTATAGCAGTGGTCTCCTGGTATCTGTCTATAAACTCTATAGCAGTGGTCTCCTGGTATCTGTGTATAAACCCTATAGCAGTGGTCTCCTGGTATCTGTGTATAAACCCTATAGCAGTGGTCTCCTGGTATCTGCCTATAAACCCTATAGCAGTGGTCTCCTGGTATCTGTGTATAAACCCTATAGCAGTGGTCTCCTGGTATCTGTCTATAAACCCTATAGCAGTGGTCTCCTGGTATCTGTCTATAAACCCTATAGCAGTGGTCTCCTGGTATCTGTCTATAAACCCTATAGCAGGGGTCTCCTGGTATCTGTGTATAAACCCTATAGCAGTGGTCTCCTGGTATCTGTCTTTAAACCCTATGGCAGGAGTATCCTAGTATCTGTGTATAAACCCTATAGCAGTGGTCTCCTGGTATCTGTCTATAAACCCTATAGCAGTGGTCTCCTGGTATCTGTCTTTAAACCCTATGGCAGGAGTATCCTAGTATCTGTGTATAAACCCTATAGCAGTGGTCTCCTGGTATCTGTCTATAAACCCTATAGCAGTGGTCTCCTGGTATCTGTCTATAAACCCTATAGCAGTGGTCTCCTGGTATCTGTCTATAAACCCTATAGCAAGGGTCTCCTGGTATCTGTGTATAAACCCTATAGCAGGGTCTCCTGTTATCTGTCTATAAACCCGATAGCAGTGGTCTCCTGGTATCTGTCTATAAACCCTATAGCAGTGGTCTCCTGGTATCTGTCTATAAACCCTATAGCAGTGGTCTCCTGGTATCTGTGTATAAACCCTATAGCAGTGGTCTCCTGGTATCTGTCTATAAACCCTATAGCAGTGGTCTCCTGGTATCTGTCTATAAACCCTATAGCAGGGGTCTCCTGGTATCTGTCTATAAACCCTATAGCAGTGGTCTCCTGGTATCTGTGTATAAACTCTATAGCAGTGGTCTCCTGGTATCTGTCTATAAACTCTATAGCAGTGGTCTCCTGGTATCTGTGTATAAACCCTATAGCAGTGGTCTCCTGGTATCTGTGTATAAACCCTATAGCAGTGGTCTCCTGGTATCTGCCTATAAACCCTATAGCAGTGGTCTCCTGGTATCTGTGTATAAACCCTATAGCAGTGGTCTCCTGGTATCTGTCTATAAACCCTATAGCAGTGGTCTCCTGGTATCTGACTATAAACCCTATAGCAGTGGTCTCCTGGTATCTGTCTATAAACCCTATAGCAGGGGTCTCCTGGTATCTGTCTATAAACCCTATGGCAGTGGTCTCCTGGTATCTGTCTATAAACCCTATAGCAGTGGTCTCCTGGTATCTGTATATAAACCCTATAGCAGTGGTCTCCTGGTATCTGTGTATAAACCCTATAGCAGTGGTCTCCTGGTATCTGTATATAAACCCTATAGCAGTGGTCTCCTGGTATCTGTGTATAAACCCTATAGCAGTGGTCTCCTGGTATCTGTCTATAAACCCTATAGCAGTGGTCTCCTGGTATCTGTCTATAAACCCTATAGCAGTGGTCTCCTGGTATCTGTCTATAAACCCTATAGCAGTGGTCTCCTGGTATCTGTCTATAAACCCTATAGCAGGGGTCTCCTGTTATCTGTCTATAAACCCTATAGCAGTGGTCTCCTGGTATCTGTCTATAAACCCTATAGCAGTGGTCTCCTGGTATCTGTGTATAAACCCTATAGCAGTGGTCTCCTGGTATCTGACTATAAACCCTATAGCAGTGGTCTCCTGGTATCCGTCTATAAACCCCATAGCAGTGGTCTCCTGGTATCTGTATATAAACCCTATGGCAGTGGTCTCCTGGTATCTGTCTATAAACCCTATAGCAGTGGTCTCCTGGTATCTGTCTATAAACCCTATGGCAGGGGTCTCCTGGTATCTGTGTATAAACCCTATAGCATTGGTCTCCTGGTATCTGTCTATAAACCCTATAGCAGTGGTCTCCTGGTATCTGTCTATAAACCCTATAGCAGTGGTCTCCTGGTATCTGTATATAAACCCTATAGCAGTGGTCCTCTGGTATCTGTCTATAAACCCTATAGCAGTGGTCTCCTGGTATCTGTCTATAAACCCTATAGCAGTGGTCTCCTGGTATCTGTGTATAAACCCTATAGCAGTGGTCTCCTGGTATCTGTCTATAAACCCTATAGCAGTGGTCTCCTGGTATCTGTCTATAAACCCTATAGCAGTGGTCTCCTGGTATCTGTATATAAACCCTATAGCAGTGGTCCTCTGGTATCTGTCTATAAACCCTATAGTAGTGGTCTCCTGGTATCTGTCTATAAACCCTATAGCAGTGGTCTCCTGGTATCTGTCTATAAACCCTAACGCAGTGGTCTCCTGGTATCTGTCTATAAACCCTATAGCAGTGGTCTCCTGGTATCTGTATATAAACCCTATAGCAGTGGTCTCCTGGTATCTGTCTATAAACCCTATAGCAGTGGTCTCCTGGTATCTGTCTATAAACCCTATAGCAGTGGTCTCCTGGTATCTGTCTATAAACCCTATAGCAGGGGTCTCCTGGTATCTGTGTATAAACCCTATAGCAGTGGTCTCCTGGTATCTGTCTTTAAACCCTATGGCAGGAGTATCCTAGTATCTGTGTATAAACCCTATAGCAGTGGTCTCCTGGTATCTGTCTATAAACCCTATAGCAGTGGTCTCCTGGTATCTGTCTATAAACCCTATAGCAGTGGTCTCCTGGTATCTGTCTATAAACCCTATAGCAGTGGTCTCCTGGTATCTGTCTATAAACCCTATAGCAAGGGTCTCCTGGTATCTGTGTATAAACCCTATAGCTTTGGTCTCATGGTATCTGTCTATAAACCCTATAGCAGTGGTCTCCTGGTATCTGTCTATAAACCCTATAGCAGTGGTCTCCTGGTATCTGTATATAAACCCTATAGCAGTGGTCTCCTGGTATCTGTGTATAAACCCTATAGCAGTGGTCTCCTGGTATCTGTCTATAAACCCTATGGCAGTGGTCTCCTGGTATCTGTCTATAAACCCTATAGCAGGGGTCTCCTGTTATCTGTCTATAAACCCGATAGCAGTGGTCTCCTGGTATCTGTCTATAAACCCTATAGCAGTGGTCTCCTGGTATCTGTCTATAAACCCTATAGCAGTGGTCTCCTGGTATCTGTGTATAAACCCTATAGCAGTGGTCTCCTGGTATCTGTCTATAAACCCTATAGCAGTGGTCTCCTGGTATCTGTCTATAAACCCTATAGCAGGGGTCTCCTGGTATCTGTCTATAAACCCTATAGCAGTGGTCTCCTGGTATCTTTGTATAAACTCTATAGCAGTGGTCTCCTGGTATCTGTCTATAAACTCTATAGCAGTGGTCTCCTGGTATCTGTGTATAAACCCTATAGCAGTGGTCTCCTGGTATCTGTGTATAAACCCTATAGCAGTGGTCTCCTGGTATCTGCCTATAAACCCTATAGCAGTGGTCTCCTGGTATCTGTGTATAAACCCTATAGCAGTGGTCTCCTGGTATCTGTCTATAAACCCTATAGCAGTGGTCTCCTGGTATCTGTCTATAAACCCTATAGCAGTGGTCTCCTGGTATCTGTCTATAAACCCTATAGCAGGGGTCTCCTGGTATCTGTGTATAAACCCTATAGCAGTGGTCTCCTGGTATCTGTCTTTAAACCCTATGGCAGGAGTATCCTAGTATCTGTGTATAAACCCTATAGCAGTGGTCTCCTGGTATCTGTCTATAAACCCTATAGCAGTGGTCTCCTGGTATCTGTCTATAAACCCTATAGCAGTGGTCTCCTGGTATCTGTCTATAAACCCTATAGCAGTGGTCTCCTGGTATCTGTCTATAAACCCTATAGCAAGGGTCTCCTGGTATCTGTGTATAAACCCTATAGCTTTGGTCTCATGGTATCTGTCTATAAACCCTATAGCAGTGGTCTCCTGGTATCTGTCTATAAACCCTATAGCAGTGGTCTCCTGGTATCTGTATATAAACCCTATAGCAGTGGTCTCCTGGTATCTGTGTATAAACCCTATAGCAGTGGTCTCCTGGTATCTGTATATAAACCCTATAGCAGTGGTCTCCTGGTATCTGTGTATAAACCCTATAGCAGTGGTCTCCTGGTATCTGTCTATAAACCCTATGGCAGTGGTCTCCTGGTATCTGTCTATAAACCCTATAGCAGGGGTCTCCTGTTATCTGTCTATAAACCCTATAGCAGTGGTCTCCTGGTATCTGTCTATAAACCCTATAGCAGTGGTCTCCTGGTATCTGTCTATAAACCCTATAGCAGTGGTCTCCTGGTATCTGTGTATAAACCCTATAGCAGTGGTCTCCTGGTATCTGTCTATAAACCCTATAGCAGTGGTCTCCTGGTATCTGTCTATAAACCCTATAGCAGTGGTCTCCTGGTATCTGTCTATAAACCCTATAGCAGTGGTCTCCTGGTATCTGTATATAAACCCTATAGCAGTGGTCTCCTGGTATCTGTGTATAAACCCTATAGCAGTGGTCTCCTGGTATCTGTCTATAAACCCTATAGCAGTGGTCTCCTGGTATCTGTGTATAAACCCTATAGCAGTGGTCTCCTGGTATCTGTCTATAAACCCTATGGCAGTGGTCTCCTGGTATCTGTCTATAAACCCTATAGCAGGGTCTCCTGTTATCTGTCTATAAACCCGATAGCAGTGGTCTCCTGGTATCTGTCTATAAACCCTATAGCAGTGGTCTCCTGGTATCTGTCTATAAACCCTATAGCAGTGGTCTCCTGGTATCTGTGTATAAACCCTATAGCAGTGGTCTCCTGGTATCTGTCTATAAACCCTATAGCAGTGGTCTCCTGGTATCTGTCTATAAACCCTATAGCAGGGGTCTCCTGGTATCTGTCTATAAACCCTATAGCAGTGGTCTCCTGGTATCTGTGTATAAACTCTATAGCAGTGGTCTCCTGGTATCTGTCTATAAACTCTATAGCAGTGGTCTCCTGGTATCTGTGTATAAACCCTATAGCAGTGGTCTCCTGGTATCTGTGTATAAACCCTATAGCAGTGGTCTCCTGGTATCTGCCTATAAACCCTATAGCAGTGGTCTCCTGGTATCTGTGTATAAACCCTATAGCAGTGGTCTCCTGGTATCTGTCTATAAACCCTATAGCAGTGGTCTCCTGGTATCTGTCTATAAACCCTATAGCAGTGGTCTCCTGGTATCTGTCTATAAACCCTATAGCAGGGGTCTCCTGGTATCTGTCTATAAACCCTATGGCAGTGGTCTCCTGGTATCTGTCTATAAACCCTATAGCAAGGGTCTCCTGGTATCTGTGTATAAACCCTATAGCTTTGGTCTCATGGTATCTGTCTATAAACCCTATAGCAGTATCTGTCTATAAACCCTATAGCAGTGGTCTCCTGGTATCTGTATATAAACCCTATAGCAGTGGTCTCCTGGTATCTGTGTATAAACCCTATAGCAGTGGTCTCCTGGTATCTGTATATAAACCCTATAGCAGTGGTCTCCTGGTATCTGTGTATAAACCCTATAGCAGTGGTCTCCTGGTATCTGTCTATAAACCCTATAGCAGTGGTCTCCTGGTATCTGTCTATAAACCCTATAGCAGGGGTCTCCTGGTCTATAAACCCTATAGCAGTGGTCTCCTGGTATCTGTCTATAAACCCTATAGCAGTGGTCTCCTGGTATCTGTGTATAAACCCTATAAGTGGTCTCCTGGTATCTGACTATAAACCCTATAGCAGTGGTCTCCTGGTCTATAAACCCTATAGCAGTCTCCTGGTATCTGTATCTGTGTATAAACCCTATAGCAGTGGTCTCCTGGTATCTGACTATAAACCCTATAGCAGTGGTCTCCTGGTATCTGTGTATAAACCCTATAGCAGTGGTCTCCTGGTATCTGATTATAAACCCTATAGTAGTGGTCTCCTGGTATCTGTCTATAAACCCTATAGCAGTGGTCTCCTGGTATCTGTCTATAAACCCTATAGCAGTGGTCTCCTGGTATCTGTCTATAAACCCTATGGTTGAAGTCCCCAATTGGTCGATCGCCAGCCAGCAGCCCACCTATGAGTAGCTTGCTAAACAATTCTGAAAGTTCATGCAATTTTCACATGTTCCATCTCAAATTGTCATAAACAAATCTCACAAGTATCAGACATGTCAAGCTGCCCCCTGCTGTCTAATCAATGCAACACTGAATACATTTACATGAACACCAATAGGAGCGAAACAGACACTCAAGTATTCTGTTTTCTAATTATACCACTGGATACTTTCACCCCTAATTTCTGATTAACATGTCAGACATTTGGTAGGTCTTTGGTAGGTCACATAATCATTTCTGACATTGTACAAACACACACACACACGCACCACGTCCAAGTGGAGTCTTGATCAAGGCTGTTTGGGTGATATAAACAAGTCCCAGTGGAGTCTTGATTGAGGCTGTTTGGGTGATATAATCAACTGGGTTATTGCTATTTTTGTCTGTAATCACACTGGCATCAGTTCCCTCTGCTCTATGCCATTCTAACACAGCCACCAAACACATTAGTACACTCTGGCACACTCCAACATGTTAGTACACTCTGGTACACTCCAACACGCTAGTGCACTCCAACATGTTAGTACACTCTGGTACACTCCAACATGCTAGTGCACTCTGGCGCACTCCAACACGCTAGTGCACTCCAACATGTTAGTACACTCTGGTACACTCCAACATGCTAGTACACTCTGGTACACTCCAACACGCTAGTACACTCTGGTACACTCCAACACGCTAGTTCACTCCAACACGTTAGTACACTCTGGTACACTCCAACACGTTAGTACACTCTGGTACACTCCAACACGCTAGTACAATCCAACATGTTAGTACACTCTGGCACACTCCAACACGCTAGTACACTCTGGTACACTCCAACACGCTAGTACAATCCAACATGTTAGTACACTCTGGTACACTTCAACACGTTAGTACACTCTGGTACACTCCAACACGCTAGTACACTCTGGTACACTCCAACATGCTAGTACACTCAGGTACACTCCAACACGCTAGTACACTTAGGTACACTCCAACACGCTAGTACACTCAGGTACACTCCAAAACGCTAGTATACTCTGGTACACTCCAACACGCTAGTACACTCTGGTACACTCCAACACACTATTACACTCTGGTACACTCCAACATGCTAGTTCACTCCAACATGTTAGTACACTTTGGTACACTCCAACATGCTAGTACACTCCAGACTACTCAGAGTACTAGAGAAGAATGAAACATGGAGTGTGTACATGTCACATCACTAACTCACTTCACTAGGTCACTCCACTAGGTCACTCCACTAGGTCACTTCACTAGGTCACTTCACTAGGTCACTTCACTAGGTCACTCCACTAGGTTACTCCACTAGGTTACTCCACTAAGTCACTCCACTAAGTCACTCCACTAGGTCACTCCACTAAGTCACTCCACTGGGTCACTCCACTAAGTCACTCCACTTGGTCACTCCACTGAGTCACTCCACTAAGTCACTCCACTAAGTCACTCCACTAAGTCAGATGGGTTACTGACAGAGAGGTAAATACCTGAGAGATGGGTTACTGACAGAGAGGTAAATACCTGAGACCAGGGTTACTGACAGAGAGGTAAATACCTGAGAGATGGGTTACTGACAGAGAGGTAAATACCTGAGAGATGGGTTACTGACAGAGAGGTAAATACCTGAGACCAGGGTTACTGACAGAGAGGTAAATACCTGAGAGATGGGTTACTGACAGAGAGGTAAATACCTGAGACCAGGGTTACTGACAGAGAGGTAAATACCTGAGAGATGGGTTACTGACAGAGGTAAATACCTGAGAGATGGGTAAATAAATACCTGAGAGATGACAGAGTAAATACCTGAGACCAGGGTTACTGACAGAGAGGTAAATACCTGAGAGATGGGTTACTGACAGAGAGGTAAATACCTGAGACCAGGGTTACTGACAGAGAGGTAAATACCTGAGAGATGGGTTACTGACAGAGAGGTAAATACCTGAGACCAGGGTTACTGACAGAGAGGTAAATACCTGAGAGATGGGTTACTGACAGAGAGGTAAATACCTGAGACCAGGGTTACTGACAGAGAGGTAAATACCTGAGAGATGGGTTACTGACAGAGAGGTAAATACCTGAGAGATGGGTTACTGACAGTGAGGTAAATACCTGAGACCAGGGTTACTGACAGAGAGGTAAATACCTGAGAGATGGGTTACTGACAGAGAGGTAAATACCTGAGAGATGGGTTACTGACAGAGAGGTAAATACCTGAGACCAGGGTTACTGACAGAGAGGTAAATACCTGAGAGATGGGTTACTGACAGAGAGGTAAATACCTGAGACCAGGGTTACTGACAGAGAGGTAAATACCTGAGACCAGGGTTACTGACAGAGAGGTAAATACCTGAGACCAGGGTTACTGACAGAGAGGTAAATACCTGAGAGATGGGTTACTGACAGAGAGGTAAATACCTGAGACCAGGGTTACTGACAGAGAGGTAAATACCTGAGAGATGGGTTACTGACAGAGAGGTAAATACCTGAGAGATGGGTTACTGACAGAGAGGTAAATACCTGAGACCAGGGTTACTGACAGAGAGGTAAATACCTGAGAGATGGGTTACTGACAGAGAGGTAAATACCTGAGAGATGGGTTACTGACAGAGAGGTAAATACCTGAGACCAGGGTTACTGACAGAGAGGTAAATACCTGAGAGATGGGTTACTGACAGAGAGGTAAATACCTGAGAGATGGGTTACTGACAGAGAGGTAAATACCTGAGACCAGGGTTACTCATAGAGAGGTAAATACCTGAGAGATGGGTTGAGTGAATGACACAGGAGGTTCTTTATCAAGGCCCATTTACTTTGGCAGGATTTGATTATTTCTCTCTTTGGTTCTTCCTATTTACTTTTTTAAAAGACATATTATACTGTAATCCAACATGTTAGTATAGTTTAGCCACAGGGAGGGTTGACATTTATTTTTGTTTTCCAGAAACCCCAGTTGGAGTATTCCTGGATTTCCTTCTTCCTGTATGTTTTGTTTTTATTTGACCAGTGTTTTGCATCTCTACGAGGAAGAATTAATTCAAAATAACTGACAGAGATGCCTTTCATCCTTCCACTGTGACATCACCACGTTATGAGGTCAAAGAGCAGGAAGTGCTATATAACTCCTGTCTCTGAGGGGGACAGGGCCACTCGGAGGGAGAGGGAGAGCTGACAACAATATCAACAACAACATCGACAACAACAAACATCAGGTATGAGGATTTCTTTCTTAATAACTCTATATGTCTACTTTTGTAAAGAGTAAAGTACACAACAGTTAGTAACATTATTGTGTATTGTTATGTAGTAAACTTAAATGTGTGTTGTTATTTAGTAAACATTAATGTGTGTTGTTATTTAGTAAACTTAAATGTGTGTTGTTATTTAGTAAACATGAATGTGTGTTGTTATTTAGTAAACTTAATGTGTATTTTTATTTAGTAAACATTAATGTGTGTTTTTTATTTAGTAAACTTAATGTGTATTTTTATTTAGTAAACATTAATGTGTGTTGTTATTTAGTAAACATTAATGTGTGTTGTTATTTAGTAAACTTAAATGTGTGTTGTTATTTAGTAAACATTAATGTGTGTTGTTATTTAGTAAACTTAAATGTGTGTTGTTATTTAGTAAACATTAATGTGTGTTGTTATTTAGTAAACATTAATGTGTGTTGTTATTTAGTAAACTTAAATGTGTGTTGTTATTTAGTAAACATTAATGTGTGTTGTTATTTAGTAAACTTAATGTGTATTTTTATTTAGTAAACATTAATGTGTATTTTTATTTAGTAAACATTAATGTGTGTTGTTATTTAGTAAACTTAATGTGTGTTGTTATTTAGTAAACATTAATGTGTATTTTTATTTAGTCAACTTAACGTGTATTTTTATTTAGTAAACATTAATGTGTGTTGTTATTTAGTCAACTTAATGTGTATTTTTATTTAGTAAACATTAATGTGTATTGTTATTTAGTAAACATTCATGTGTGTTGTTATTTAGTAAACTTAATGTGTATTTTTATTTAGTAAACATTAATGTGTGTTGTTATTTAGTAAACATTCATGTGTGTTGTTATTTAGTAAACTTAATGTGTATTTTTATTTAGTAAACATTAATTAACAAATCTGAAAAAAAAAGTCTAAACCACCCATAAATACCAAACCTGAAGCATGCGACCCATAAATACCAAACCTGAAGCCTGTGACCCATGAAGTCTAAACCTGAAGCATGCGACCCATAAAGTCTAAACCACCCATAAATACCAAACCTGAAGCATGTGACCCATAAATACCAAACCTGAAGCATGCAACCCATAAATACCAAACCTGAAGCATGTGACCCATAAATACCAAATCTGAAACATGTGACCCATAAATACCAAACCTGAAGCATGTGACCCATAAATACCAAACCTGAAGCATGTGACCCATAAATACCAAACCTGAAGCATGTGACCCATAAATACCAAACCTGAAGCATGTGACCCATAAAGTCTAAACCACCCATAAAGTCCAAACCTGAAGCATGTGACCCATAAATACCAAATCTGAAGCATGTGACCCATAAATACCAAACCTGAAGCATGTGACCCATAAATACCAAACCTGAAGCATGTGACCCATAAATACCAAACCTGAAGCATGCGACCCATAAATACCAAATCTGAAGCATGTGACCCATAAAGTCTAAACCTGAAGCATGCGACCCATAAAGTCTAAACCACCCATAAATACCAAACCTGAAGCATGTGACCCATAAATACCAAACCTGAAGCATGCCACCCATAAATACCAAACCTGAAGCATGCGACCCATGAAGTCTAAACCTGAAGCATGCCACCCATAAATACCAAACCTGAAGCATGCGACCCATAAATACCAAACCTGAAGCATGTGACCCATAAATACCAAACCTGAAGCATGCCACCCATAAATACCAAATCTGAAGCATGCGACCCATAAATACCAAACCTGAAGCATGTGACCCATAAATACCAAACCTGAAGCATGTGACCCATAAATACCAAACCTGAAGCATGTGACCCATAAATACCAAACCTGAAGCATGTGACCCATAAATACCAAACCTGAAGCATGTGACCCATAAATACCAAACCTGAAGCATGTGACCCATAAATACCAAACCTGAAGCATGCCACCCATAAATACCAAACCTGAAGCATGTGACCCATAAATACCAAACCTGAAGCATGTGACCCATAAATACCAAACCTGAAGCATGTGACCCATAAATACCAAACCTGAAGCATGTGACCCATAAATACCAAATCTGAAGCATGCCACCCATAAATACCAAACCTGAAGCATGCCACCCATAAATACCAAATCTGAAGCATGTGACCCATAAATACCAAATCTGAAGCATGTGACCCATAAATACCAAATCTGAAGCATGCCACCCATAAATACCAAACCTGAAGCATGCCACCCATAAAGTCTAAACCACCCATAAATACCAAACCTGAAGCATGCGACCCATGCTGCTGGTAGAAGTTAAAGATTAGTTGTTGGGATGTGTTCACCAGACTGTTATCTCTCCATTCTCCAGGAATGGGCCACTCTCTGTTTCTCCTGTTCTTCTCAGGTTGGTGTTCATGTGTTTTCCTGTGTGTTGGTGTGTGTGTGTGTGTGTGTGTGTGTGTGTGTGTGTGTGTGTGTGTGTGTGTGTGTGTGTGTGTGTGTGTGTGTGTGTGTGTGTGTGTGTGTGTGTGTGTGTGTGTGTGTGTTCTTCTCGGGTTGGTGTGTGTGTGTGTGTGTGTGTGTGTGTGTGTGTGTGTGTGTGTGTGTGTGTGTGTTTCTCCTGTTCTTCTCGGGTTGGTGTGTGTGTGTGTGTGTGTGTGTGTGTGTGTGTGTGTGTGTGTGTGTGTGTGTGTGTGTGTGTGTGTGTGTGTGTGTGTGTGTGTGTGTGTGTGAGCTCGTTTTACATGGCTGTTAGCACTCGAGTTGTATTTCTGGAGCCTGGCAGGCGAACGCTGAATGCCCCGATCAAAACCGATGGCTTGGTGGGTTATGAGGGGAAGAAAAAAAACTATAATAAAATGTTCTGCTCTGTGATGAAGCATTTCAACAGTGACAGATGGAACATGGTGCATTCTGGGAAAGCAGATCTTTTCATTTGTCTGAAAATGTTTCCTTGTTCGTTGTGTTTTAGTTAGTGACGATATTCACCGTCCCCCTGGTTATACAGCACTCCTTTACAATGGTAAACATCTCTCACATAGTTCACCGTCCCCCAGTTATACAGCACTCCTTTACAATGGTAAACATCTCTCACATAGTCCACCGTCCCCCAGTTATACAGCACTCCTTTACAATGGTAAACATCACTCACATAGTTCACCGTCCCCCAGTTATACAGCACTCCTTTACAATGGTAAACATCTCTCACATAGTCCACCGTCCCCCAGTTATACAGCACTCCTTTACAATGGTAAACATCTCTCACATAGTCCACCGTCCCCCAGTTATACAGCACTCCTTTACAATGGTAAACATCTCTCACATAGTTCACCATCCCCCAGTTATACAGCACTCCTTTACAATGGTAAACATCTCTCACATAGTCCACCGTCCCCCAGTTATACAGCACTCCTTTACAATGGTAAACATCTCTCACATAGTTCACCATCCCCCAGTTATACAGCACTCCTTTACAATGGTAAACATCTCTCACATAGTCCACCGTCCCCCAGTTATACAGCACTCCTTTACAATGGTAAACATCTCTCACATAGTCCACCGTCCCCCAGTTATACAGCACTCCTTTACAATGGTAAACTCTTCCTTCATCTCTCACATAGTCCACCATCCCCCAGTTATACAGCACTCCTTTACAATGGTAAACATCTCTCACATAGTCCACCGTCCCCCAGTTATACAGCACTCCTTTACAATGGTAAACATCACTCACATAGTTCACCGTCCCCCAGTTATACAGCACTCCTTTACAATGGTAAACTCTTCCTTCATCTCTCACATAGTTCACCATCCCCCAGTTATACAGCACTCCTTTACAATGGTAAACATCTCTCACATAGTCCACCGTCCCCCAGTTATACAGCACTCCTTTACAATGGTAAACATCACTCACATAGTTCACCGTCCCCCAGTTATACAGCACTCCTTTACAATGGTAAACATCTCTCACATAGTTCACCATCCCCCAGTTATACAGCACTCCTTTACAATGGTAAACTCTTCCTTCATCTCTCACATAGTCCACCGTCCCCCAGTTATACAGCACTCCTTTACAATGGTAAACATCTCTCACATAGTCCACCGTCCCCCAGTTATACAGCACTCCTTTACAATGGTAAACATCTCTCACATAGTCCACCGTCCCCCAGTTATACAGCACTCCTTTACAATGGTAAACATCTCTCACATAGTCCACCGTCCCCCAGTTATACAGCACTCCTTTACAATGGTAAACATCTCTCACATAGTCCACTGTCCCCCAGTTATACAGCACTCCTTTACAATGGTAAACATCACTCACATAGTTCACCATCCCCCAGTTATACAGCACTCCTTTACAATGGTAAACATCACTCACATAGTTCACCATCCCCCA
>NW_026290858.1:362500-382500 GCF_023373465.1 Oncorhynchus keta | reverse complement strand
CCTCTCAACAGTGAGAAGCCCTGTGTATGAAAGAGAAGCCTCTCAACAGTGAGAAGCCCTGTGTACAGTAAATGGAAGCATTAGTTAGTCCAATATGGTGAATATATGAATGTAAAATCTTAGTGACACTAGAGTCCATAATTAGAACATGTGGTATTCACAGGTAACGTTCTTCACCGGTTCCATTTGTCCAGAACACCTTGGCAATACCGGCAGGCAGAACACACATACAGTACTATTATAGCACAGACTACAGTCAGAATTACTTAAGGTGACATGGATCATTCAGCTCTCTCTGTGTGTGTGTGTGTGTGTGTGTGTGTGTGTGTGTGTGTGTGTGTGTGTGTCACTCAGCTCTGTGTGTGTGTGTGTGTGTCACTCAGCTCTCTCTCTCTCTCTCTCTCTCTCTCTCTCTCTCTCTCTCTGTGTCACTCAGCTCTCTCTCTCTCTCTCTCTCTCTCTCTCTCTCTCTCTCTCTCTGTGTGTCACTCAGCTCTCTCTCTCTCTCTCTGTGCCACTCAGCTCTCTCTCTCTCTGTGTGTGTCACTCAGCTCTCTCTCTCTGTGTGTGTCACTCAGCTCTCTCTCTCTCTGTGTGTCACTCAGCTCTCTGTGTGTGTCACTCAGCTCTCTGTGTGTGTGTGTGTGTCACTCAGCTCTCTCTCTCTGTGTGTTTGTCACTCAGCTCTCTCTCTCTCTTTCTCTCTCTGTGTCACTCAGCTCTCTCTCTCTCTCTGTGTGTGTGTGTCACTCAGCTCTCTCTCTTTCTCTCTCTGTGTCACTCAGCTCTCTCTCTCTCTCTGTGTGTGTGTGTGTCACTCAGCTCTCTCTCACAGCACAATATACAACAATGACGGGTAACACTGTGGAGCTTGGTTGGTCACGTGTTCCAGTCACCGGTGTCACAACAAAGGCCTTTAGTCAGCCGAAACACTCGTTGACAAAGTGGCATTTTATCCACCTTAATCTTTCTCTGTCTTTAATGTTTAATGCATTAATTACTATTATTACAATAGTTTATCTCTGTAACACCAAGAGGGTCTCTAGAGTCGTAGTGTTGTCATGGCGACTGCCTCTGCAGAGGACGAAATCCAAGGCTGCTCAGGAGTGAACTCTCTCAAAAACGACCCCACCCTATCCCCTCGTTTCACAGTGCACTACTTTGGACCAGAGCCACATCATCATCTTTGTACCGCTACCCACAATGCTTCAGCAGAGGGTCTTGAGCGCCCCGGAGGCGCAGAGCAGCGTCTGCATGTGGTACGGGGGCGGAGACACCAGCTCCTCCTCCACCGCTTGCTCCGCCCTCAAACTGAACGGCTGGAAGGGACCCTTCTTCTTCAGGATCTGACCGATGCCCATAGAGGGGAACTTGCTGTGCTGGGGGCTGTCTGGCTCAACGCTGCCCCCGGCGGACGGAGGACTGAACGCAGAGGACGGGTTGAGGGGACTGAAGGCTGATTTGGGCGGGGAGAAGGCAGAACCTCCCGGGGGGCTGCCGAAGATACTAGGGGGGTTGTCACCCGAGTTGGAGGAGGAGTTTTTTGGCTGGGGGTTGACGATGAGGACGGGGGGGCTGGGGATAGTCGCCTTTTTTAGGTAGGACGAATCAGGGTGGAAGGCTGAGACGTGTCGCGGAGGAGAGAAGGTCCCATTGGTCAGTTTGTACCAGGGTGTGGCCGAGGCGGGGACCACGACGTCGTCGATTGTCTCAGCTTTGGCGAGGGAGTCGTAGGAGTGCATGCCGATTGGAGACGGAGCCGGGGGGGCGGGGATGTGGTCAGGGCTGGTATTGGCTGCCTGGAGGGTTTCTAAGTGCCTGGTTGGCTGGGACGTGCGGGGGAAGAGGGGGTGGATCTCTAGGTATTCCATGGAGGATGAGGCAACGGTGCCGGACGGGGCGAGAGGAGAGGCACGGTGGAAGTTACCCGTCACCGCTCGCAGCAGACCTGAGAGAGGAAGAGGAGAGAGAGGAAGAGGAGAGAGAGGAAGAGGAGAGAGAGGAAGAGTGTTACCTTCTGGGCTGACCACACAACGGTGGTCTTTTTACCCTAAAATAAAACCAATCAGTCCATGAGACTGGACCACTCAGGAACACTCAACACCTCTTGAAAAGCCATTCTGGTGTGTCTCTGGCATGAAAATGTGTGTAAATGTCTCACTGAATAATCAAACTATCTTAGGGTTAGATTTTCAGAAGACTGAGGCGGGTTTTCCTCTAACTTTTTACCTAGACTTCCCTTGTGGAGGGATGGAGGGGAGGGGTGGGATGGAGGGGAGGGATGGAGGGATGGAGTGGAGGAGAGGGATGGAGGGGAGGGGTGGAGGGATGGAGTGGAGGGGAGAGGGGAGGGGTGGGATGGAGGGGAGGGGTGGAGGGATGGAGGGGAGGAGGGGTGGAGGGATGGAGAGGAGGAGGAGGGGAGGGGACGGGTGGAGGGATGGAGAGGGATGGAGGGGAGGGTGGAGGGATGGAGTGGAGGAGGAGGGGAGGGATGGGATGGAGGGGAGGGGTGGAGGGATGGAGTGGAGGAGAGGGATGGAGGGGAGGGGAGAGGTGAGATGGAGTTGAGGGATGGAGTGGAGGGAGGGGAGGGATGGAGGTCCATTGTTGTTGAGAGCAGTCAGTGCCTGTCTGTTTGTCTGTCTGTCTGAGTGTGTTTCTCTCTCTCTGGTCTCACCATTCCTGTGCTTCTTCTCCTTGCTCGGGCCCTTGCTGACGGCCAGGTAGACGGGAGTCTGTTTAGGAGGGATGGTGACCTTCTCTACGTGTTTCCTCCACTGGGTCTGGAAGTACTCATTCTTCTCTGTCTTCTTCTCCTTCTCCTGGTACACCTTCTCCTGGAGGACAGAGACGTTATTTCAACGTTTATACAACCTGGTACACCTTCTCCTGGAGGACAGAGACGTTATTACAACATTTATACAACCTGGTACACCTTCTCCTAGAGGACAGAGACGTTATTTCAACGTTTATACAACCTGGTACACCTTCTCCTGGAGGACAGAGACGTTATTTCAACATTTATACAACCTGGTAGACCTTCTCCTAGAGGACAGAGACGTTATTTCAACGTTTATACAACCTGGTACACCTTCTAGAGGACTGAGACGTTATTTCAACGTGTATTCAACCTGGTACACCTTCTCCTAGAGGACTGAGACGTTATTACAACCTGGTACACCTTCTCCTGGAGAACATCAAGCTTCCTCACTCAACAGAAACAGGAGATTGGCTCCTGCCATATGAGCCGTTCGGGCTCTGACAAGACTTACTTTACATTGTTATGAAAACATTATAATAAATATGATTACAATTCAAGCATTATTCTAGAGTTACGCCTACTGCTTTTCGTGCAGAGAATATAATTACAGTAAGCTCCTGTCATTAACAGGTGGTTTCCTTACATTACAGTAAGTTCCTGTCATTAACAGGTGGTTTAACAGAGACTATAATTACAGTAAGCTCCTGTTATTAACAGGTGGTTTCCTTACATTACAGTAAGTTCCTGTCATTAACAGGTGGTTTAACAGAGAATATAATTACAGTAAGCTCCTGTCATTAACAGGTGGTTTCCTTACATTACAGTAAGTTCCTGTTATAAACAGGTGGTTTCCTTACATTACAGTAAGTTCCTGTCATTAACAGGTGGTTTCCTTACATTACAGTAAGCTCCTGTCATTAACAGGTGGTTTCCTTACATTACAGTAAGTTCCTGTCATTAACAGGTGGTTTCCTTACATTACAGTAAGTTCCTGTTATTAACAGGTGGTTTCCTTACATTACAGTAAGTTCCTGTCATTAACAGGTGGTTTCCTTACATTACAGTAAGTTCCTGTTATTAACAGGTGGTTTAACAGAGACTATAATTACAGTAAGTTCCTGTTATTAACAGGTGGTTTAACAGAGACTATAATTACAGTAAGCTCCTGTTGTTAACAGGTGGTTTCCTTACATTACAGTAAGCTCCTGTCATTAACAGGTGGTTTAACAGAGAATATAATTACAGTAAGTTCCTGTCATTAATAATAATAATAATATATGCCATTTAGCAGACTCTTTTATCCAAAGCGACTTACAGTCATGTGTGCATACATTCTACGTATGGGTGGTCCCGGAATCGAACCCACTACCCTGGCGTTACAAGCGCCATGCTCTACCAACTGTGCTACAGAAGGACCAGGTGGTTTCCTTACATTACAGTAAGTTCCTGTCATTAACAGGTGGTTTAACAGAGAATATAATTACAGTAAGTTCCTGTCATTAACAGGTGGTTTCCTTACATTACAGTAAGCTCCTGTCATTAACAGGTGGTTTAACAGAGAATATAATTACAGTAAGTTCCTGTTATTAACAGGTGGTTTAACAGAGACGATAATTACAGTAAGTTCCTGTCATTAACAGGTGGTTTCCTTACATTACAGTAAGCTCCTGTCATTAACAGGTGGTTTAACAGAGATGTATAATTACAGTAAGTTCCTGCTATTAACAGGTGGTTTAACAGAGGTTTCCTACATTACAGTAAGTTCCTGTTATTAACAGGTGGTTTAACAGAGACTGTGTTGTTTACCCTAACCTAGCCTGTAACAGGTGGTTTCCAGGTGTTTACCCTAACCTAAGCCTGTACTAACAGGTGTTGTTTACCCTAACCTAGCCTGTACTCCAGGTGTTGTTTACCAGTAACCTAGCCTGTACTCCAGATGTTTGGTTTCCTTACCCTAACCTAGCCTGTACTCCAGGTGTTGTTTACCCTAACCTAGCCTGTACTCCAGGTGTTGTTTACCCTAACCTAGCCTGTACTCCAGGTGTTGTTTACCCTAACCTAGCCTGTATTAACAGGTGTTGTTTACCCTAACCTAGCCTGTACTAACAGGTGTTGTTTACCAGAGAATAACCTAGCCTGTACTCCAGGTGTTTTTACCCAGTACCCTAGCCTGTACTCAGGGTGTTGTTTACCCTACCCTAGCCTGTACTCCAGGTGTTGTTTACCCAACCCTAGCCTGTACTCCAGATGTTGTTTACCCAACCCAGGTGTTGTTTAGCCTGTACTCCAGGTGTTGTTTACCCTAACCTAGCCTGTACTCCAGGTGTTGTTTACCCTAACCTAGCCTGTACTCCAGGTGTTGTTTACCCTGCCTTTAGGTGTTGTTTACCCTAACCTAGCCTGTACTCCAGGTGTTGTTTACCCTAACCCTAGCCTGTACTCCAGGTGTTGTTTACCCTAACCTAGCCTGTACTCCAGGTGTTGTTTACCCTAACCTAGCCTGTACTCCAGGTGTTGTTTACCCTAACCTAGCCTGTACTCCAGGTGTTGTTTACCCTAACCTAGCCTGTACTCCAGGTGTTGTTTACCCTAACCTAGCCTGTACTCCAGGTGTTGTTTACCCTAACCTAGCCTGTACTCCAGGTGTTGTTTACCCTAACCTAGCCTGTACTCCAGGTGTTGTTTACCCTAACCTAGCCTGTACTCCAGGTGTTGTTTACCCTAACCTAGCCTGTACTCCAGGTGTTGTTTACCCTAACCTAGCCTGTACTCCAGGTGTTGTGTGCTAAAGTGTGTTATTATAAAGTGTAGTGTTTCCTAACCTACCCTGTACTCCTTGGAGAGCCTCTTCATCTTGTTGTTGAGCAGGAAGTAGACAGCCAGGGTGTGACAGGCTCTGTTGGTGAGCACGGCACTCAGCACCTCGCTGTGTTTGTAGCCCATCCTCTCTGTCATATGCAGTAATACCATGTGGTTGATCTCCTCAATGTGGATCCTAGAGAGACAGAGAGACGTCAGCCATCAGACTTGTGTGTGTGTGTGTACCTGTTGAGGTAGGGTGCTCCAGTGTTAGCTTTAGCGTTAGCCAGTTGACCTGTGTGTGTACCTGTTGAGGTAGGGTGCTCCAGTGTTAGCTTTAGCGTTAGCCAGTTGACCTGTGTGTGTACCTGTTGAGGTAGGGTGCTCCAGTGTTATTTAGCATTAGCCAGTTGACCTGTGTGTGTACCTGTTGAGGTAGGGTGCTCCAGTGTTAGCATTAGCCAGTTGACCTGTGTCTGTACCTGTTGAGGTAGGGTGCTCCAGTGTTAGTGTTAGCGTTAGCCAGTTGACCTGTGTCTGTACCTGTACCTGTTGAGGTACCTGGGTGCTCCAGTGTTAGCATTTAGCTTTAGCGTTAGCCAGTTGACCTGTGTCTGTACCTGTTGAGGTAGGGTGCTCCAGTGTTAGCGTTAGCCAGTTGTAGCCAGGAGTCAGACATGACCTGGTGGATGTTGGGTCTCTTAGCTGGATCTGGTTCTAACAGCTTCTTCATTAGACAGATGGCCGCTGTGGAGAGATAGAGGGGAGAGAGAAGGGGAGGGGGAGAGGGGGAGAGGGGGAGAGAGAAGGGGAGAGGGGGAGAGAGAGGAGGGGAGAGGGGGAGGAGGGAGAGGGGGAGAGAGAGAGGGGAGGAGGGAGAGAGAGGAGGGGAGAGAGAGGAGAGGGGGAGAGAGAGGAGGAGGGAGGGGAGGGGGATGGAGGGGGAGAGAGAGAGACAGAGAGGAGGGAAGAGAGCAAGAGAGAGATGGAGAGAGAGGAGGAGAGAGAGAGAGAGAGAGAGAAGAGGGAATGGGGTGAGAATTTGTTAAAGCTACAATCTGGGATTTGAAAAACAAGAAAACAGCCGCCACTTGTTTTGGCCACTGTGTCTGTCCAGCCACTCTCTGTCTCTCGTCTCTGTCTGTGTCTCTGTGTGCTCTGTCTCTGTCTGCTCTTGTCTGCTCGTCTCTGTCTGCTCTCCTCTCTGTCTGCTCTCTGTCTGCTCTCCTCTGTCTGCTCTGTGTGCTCTCCTCTGTCTGCTCTGCCTCTCCTCTCTGTCTGCTCTGTGTGTGCTCTCCTCTCTGTCTGCTCTCGTCTCTGTCTGCTCTCCCTCTCTGTCTGCTCTCCTCTGTCTGCTCTCGTCTCTGTCTGCTCTCCTCTGTCTGCTCTCCTCTTGTTTTGGCACATTTGTTTTCTGTGTCTGTCTCTGTGTGCTCTCGTCTCTGTGTGTCTGTCTCTGTCTGCTCTCGTCTCTGTGTGTCTGTCTCTGTCTGCTCGTCTCTGTCTGCTCTCGTCTCTGTGTGCTCTCGTCTCTGTGTGCTCTCGTCTCTGTGCTCTCGTCTCTGTCTGCTACTCTCTGTCTGCTACTCTCTGTCTGCTCTCGTCTCTGTCTGCTCTCGTCTCTGTCTGCTCTCCTCTCTGTCTGCTCTCCTCTCTGTCTGCTCTCCTCTCTGTCTGCTCTCTGCTCTCTGTCTGCTCTCCTCTGCTGTCTGCTCTCCTCTCCCTCTGTCTGCTCTCCTCTCTGTCTGCTCTCCTCTCTGTCTGCTCGTCTCTGTCTGCTCTCGTCTCTGTCTGCTCTGTCTGTCTCTGTCTGCTCTCTCTCTGTCTGCTCTCGTCTCTGTCTGCTCTCGTCTCTGTCTGCTCGTCTCTGTCTGCTCTGTCTGTGTCTGTCTCTGTCTGCTCTCCTCTCTGTCTGCTCTCCTCTCTGTCTGCTCTCCTCTCTGTCTGCTCTCCTCTCTGTCTGCTCTCGTCTCTGTCTGTCTGCTCGTCTCTGTCTGCTCTCGCTCTCTGTCTGCTCTCCTCTCTGTCTGCTCTCCTCTCTGTCTGCTCTCCTCTCTGTGTGCTCTCGTCTCTGTGTGCTCTCGTCTCTGTGTGCTGCTCGTCTCTGTCTGCTCGTCTCGTCTCTGTCTGCTCTCCTCTCTGTCTGCTCTCCTCTCTGTCTGCTACTCTCTGTCTGCTCTCCCCTCTGTCTCTGTCTGCTCTCCTCTCTGTCTGCTCTCTGTCTCTGTCTGCTCTCTGTCTCTGTCTGCTCTCGTCTCTGTCTGCTACTCTCTGCTCTGCTCTGTCTCTCTCTGCTCTGTCTGCTCTCTCTGTCTCTCTCTCTGTCTGCTCTCGTCTCTGTCTGTCTGCTCGTCTGCTCTCTGCTCTCGCTCTCGTCTCTGTCTGCTCTCCTCTCTGTCTCTCTGCTCTCGTCTCTGTCTGCTCTCTGTCTGCTCTGTCTGCTCTGTCTGCTCTCTCTGTCTGCTCTCGTCTCTGTCTCTGCTCTCGTCTCTGTCTGCTCTCGTCTGCTCTGTCTGTCTGCTCTCGTCTGCTCTCTGTCTGCTCTCTCTGTCTCTGTCTCTGTCTGCTCGTCTCTGTCTGCTCTGTCTGCTCTCGTCTCTGTCTGCTCTCCTCTGTCTCTCCTCTCTGTCTGCACTCTGTCTGCTCGTCTCTGTCTGCTCTCCTCTCTGTCTGCTCTCGTCTCTGTGATCTCTGTCTGCTCTGTCTGCTCGTCTCTGTCTGCTCGTCTCTGTCTGCTCTCGTCTCTGTCTGTCTCGTCTCTGTCTGCTCTCGTCTGCTCTCGTCTCTGTCTGCTCTCGTCTCTGTCTGCTCTCCTCTCTGTGTGTCTGTCTCTGTGTGCTCTCCTCTCTGTGTGTCTGTCTCTGTGTGCTCGTCTCTGTGTGTACCTGTAGAGAGAGAGGGCGGTAGAGGGTTCATATCCTTGTCCACCATCTTCTGGTGCAGAGCCCTGAGACTGAAGGGCTCCACGGTGAAGGGAAGGCTGCCGGTCAGCATGGCGTACATGTTCACTCCTCTGTAAGGGCAACATGCACAGGAACATTACACACCCGTACAACACTGCTGTCTCGATGTACAACACTCACCATGAGACACCCGTGTACAACACTCACCCACCCGTGTACAACACTCACCCACCCGTGTACAACACTCACCACTCCACTGTCATGGAAACAGGAACGTTACCCACCCGTGTACAACACTCACAAGCGCCCGTGCTCTACAACACTACCCAGACAACACTCAACACTCCACTGTCATGGAAACAGGAACGTTACCCACCCATGTACAACACTCACCCACCCGTGTACAACACTCAACACTCCACTGTCATGGAAACAGGAACGTTATGACCCGTGTTGTACAACACTCACCCAGCCACCAATAAATGTCATAATACATGAGTTCTAGTGAACTGGTTGAGAAGTGATCTCGTAGTTCGAATAGATGTCTTTACTGTTTACAGTCTAGAAGTATTTATTCTGACAGAGAAATAGGGTGTGTGAATGACATGAGACGTAGTTGTTGTAGACGTGAGACGTATTGTTGTAGATATGAGACGTATTGTTGTAGATATGAGACGTATTGTTGTAGATATGAGACGTATTGTTGTAGACGTGAGACGTATTGTTGTAGATATGAGACGTATTGTTGTAGACATGAGACGTATTGTTGTAGATATGAGACGTATTGTTGTAGATATGAGACGTATTGTTGTAGACATGAGACGTATTGTTGTAGACATGAGACGTATTGTTGTAGACATGAGACGTATTGTTGTAGACATGAGACGTATTGTTGTAGATATGAGACGTATTGTTGTAGATATGAGACGTATTGTTGTAGACATGAGACGTATTGTTGTAGACATGAGACGTATTGTTGTAGATATGAGACGTATTGTTGTAGATATGAGACGTATTGTTGTAGACATGAGACGTATTGTTGTAGATATGAGACGTATTGTTGTAGACGTGAGACGTATTGTTGTAGACGTGAGACGTATTGTTGTAGACGTGAGACGTATTGTTGTAGACATGAGACGTATTGTTGTAGACATGAGACGTATTGTTGTAGACATGAGACGTATTGTTGTAGATATGAGACGTATTGTTGTAGATATGAGATTGTTGTAGATTGTTTGTTGTAGACATGAGACGTATTGTTGTAGACATGAGACGTATTGTTGTAGACGTGAGACGTATTGTTGTGAGACGTATTGTTGTAGACGTATTGTTGTAGACATGAGACGTATTGTTGTAGACATGAGACGTATTGTTGTAGACATGAGACGTATTGTTGTAGACATGAGACGTATTGTTGTAGATATGAGACGTATTGTTGTAGATTGTTGTAGATATTGTTGTAGATATGAGACGTATTGTTGTAGACATGAGACGTATTGTTGTAGACATGAGACGTATTGTTGTAGATATGAGACGTATTGTTGTAGATATGAGACGTATTGTTGTAGACATGAGACGTATTGTTGTAGACATGAGACGTATTGTTGTAGATATGAGACGTATTGTTGTAGACATGAGACGTATTGTTGTAGATATGAGACGTATTGTTGTAGATATGAGACGTATTGTTGTAGACATGAGACGTATTGTTGTAGATATGAGACGTATTGTTGTAGACGTGAGACGTATTGTTGTAGATATGAGACGTATTGTTGTAGACATGAGACGTATTGTTGTAGATATGAGACGTATTGTTGTAGACATGAGACGTATTGTTGTAGATATGAGACGTATTGTTGTAGACGTGAGACGTATTGTTGTAGATATGAGACGTATTGTTGTTGTAGACATGAGACGTTGTTGTAGATTGTTGTTGTAGATATGAGACGTATTGTTGTAGACATGAGACGTATTGTTGTAGATATGAGACGTATTGTTGTAGACATGAGACGTATTGTTGTAGACATGAGACGTATTGTTGTAAACGTGAGACGTATTGTTGTAGATATGAGACGTATTGTTGTAGACATGAGACGTATTGTTGTAGACGTGAGACGTATTGTTGTAGACGTGAGACGTATTGTTGTAGATATGAGACGTATTGTTGTAGACATGAGACGTATTGTTGTAGACATGAGACGTATTGTTGTAGACATGAGACGTATTGTTGTAGACGTGAGACGTATTGTTGTAGATATGAGACGTATTGTTGTAGACATGAGACGTATTGTTGTAGACATGAGACGTATTGTTGTAGACATGAGACGTATTGTTGTAGACATGAGACGTATTGTTGTAGACATGAGACGTATTGTTGTAGACATGAGACGTATTGTTGTAGATATGAGACGTATTGTTGTAGACATGAGACGTATTGTTGTAGACATGAGACGTATTGTTGTAGACATGAGACGTAGACATGAGACGTATTGTTGTAGACATGAGACGTATTGTTGTAGACATGAGACGTATTGTTGTAGACATGAGACGTATTGTTGTAGACATGAGACGTATTGTTGTAGATATGAGACGTATTGTTGTAGACATGAGACGTATTGTTGTAGACATGAGACGTATTGTTGTAGACATGAGACGTATTGTTGTAGACATGAGACGTATTGTTGTAGATATGAGACGTATTGTTGTAGACATGAGACGTATTGTTGTAGACATGAGACGTATTGTTGTAGATATGAGACGTATTGTTGTAGACGTGAGACGTATTGTTGTAGACATGAGACGTATTGTTGTAGACGTGAGACGTATTGTTGTAGATATGAGACGTATTGTTGTAGACATGAGACGTATTGTTGTAGATATGAGACGTATTGTTGTAGACATGAGACGTATTGTTGTAGATATGAGACGTATTGTTGTAGACATGAGACGTATTGTTGTAGATATGAGACGTATTGTTGTAGACATGAGACGTATTGTTGTAGACGTGAGACGTATTGTTGTAGATATGAGACGTATTGTTGTAGATATGAGACGTATTGTTGTAGACATGAGACGTATTGTTGTAGACGTGAGACGTATTGTTGTAGACATGAGACGTATTGTTGTAGATATGAGACGTATTGTTGTAGACATGAGACGTATTGTTGTAGATATGAGACGTATTGTTGTAGATATGAGACGTATTGTTGTAGACATGAGACGTATTGTTGTAGACATGAGACGTATTGTTGTAGACGTGAGACGTATTGTTGTAGATATGAGACGTATTGTTGTAGATATGAGACGTATTGTTGTAGACATGAGACGTATTGTTGTAGATATGAGACGTATTGTTGTAGACATGAGACGTATTGTTGTAGACATGAGACGTATTGTTGTAGACATGAGACGTATTGTTGTAGACATGAGACGTATTGTTGTAGACATGAGACGTATTGTTGTAGACATGAGACGTATTGTTGTAGATATGAGACGTATTGTTGTAGATGAGACGTATTGAGACATGAGACGTATTGTTGTAGACGTGAGACGTATTGTTGTAGACATGAGACGTATTGTTGTAGACATGAGACGTATTGTTGTAGATATGAGACGTATTGTTGTAGACATGAGACGTATTGTTGTAGATATGAGACGTATTGTTGTAGATATGAGACGTATTGTTGTAGATATGAGACGTATTGTTGTAGACATGAGACGTATTGTTGTAGATATGAGACGTATTGTTGTAGATATGAGACGTATTGTTGTAGACATGAGACGTATTGTTGTAGACGGTAGACATGAGACGTATTGTTGTAGACATGAGACGTATTGTTGTAGATATGAGACGTATTGTTGTAGACATGAGACGTATTGTTGTAGACATGAGACGTATTGTTGTAGACATGAGACGTATTGTTGTAGATATGAGACGTATTGTTGTAGATATGAGACGTATTGTTGTAGACATGAGACGTATTGTTGTAGACATGAGACGTATTGTTGTAGACATGAGACGTATTGTTGTAGATATGAGACGTATTGTTGTAGACATGAGACGTATTGTTGTAGACATGAGACGTATTGTTGTAGATATGAGAGACATGAGACGTATTGTTGTAGACATGAGACGTATTGTTGTAGATATGAGACGTATTGTTGTAGACATGAGATGTATTGTTGTAGATATGAGACGTATTGTTGTAGATAGACATGAGACGTATTGTTGTAGATATGAGACGTATTGTTGTAGATATGAGACGTATTGTTGTAGACATGAGACGTATTGTTGTAGATATGAGACGTATTGTTGTAGACATGAGACGTATTGTTGTAGACATGAGACGTATTGTTGTAGACATGAGATGTATTGTTGTAGACATGAGACGTATTGTTGTAGACATGAGACGTATTGTTGTAGACATGAGACGTATTGTTGTAGACATGAGACGTATTGTTGTAGACATGAGACGTATTGTTGTAGATATGAGACGTATTGTTGTAGATATGAGACGACATGAGACGTATTGTTGTAGACATGAGACGTATTGTTGTAGACATGAGACGTATTGTTGTAGACATGAGACGTATTGTTGTAGACATGAGACGTATTGTTGTAGACATGAGACGTATTGTTGTAGACATGAGACGTATTGTTGTAGACATGAGACGTATTGTTGTAGATATGAGACGTATTGTTGTAGATATGAGACGTATTGTTGTAGACATGAGACGTATTGTTGTAGACATGAGACGTATTGTTGTAGACATGAGACGTATTGTTGTAGACATGAGACGTATTGTTGTAGATATGAGACGTATTGTTGTAGATATGAGACGTATTGTTGTAGACATGAGACGTATTGTTGTAGACATGAGACGTATTGTTGTAGATATGAGACGTATTGTTGTAGATATGAGACGTATTGTTGTAGATATGAGACGTATTGTTGTAGACATGAGACGTATTGTTGTAGATATGAGACGTATTGTTGTAGATATGAGACGTATTGTTGTAGATATGAGACGTATTGTTGTAGACATGAGACGTATTGTTGTAGACATGAGACGTATATTGAGACGTAGACATGAGACGTATTGTTGTAGAGACATGTGAGACGTATTGTTGTAGATATGAGACGTATTGTTGTAGACATGAGACATGAGACGTATTGTTGTAGACATGAGACGTATTGTTGTAGATATGAGACGTATTGTTGTAGATATGAGACGTGAGACGTATTGTTGTAGATATGAGACGTATTGTTGTAGATATGTTGTAGATGAGATGTATTGTTGTAGACATGAGACGTATTGTTGTAGATATGAGACGTATTGTTGTAGATATGAGACGTATTGTTGTAGATATGAGACGTATTGTTGTAGACATGAGACGTATTGTTGTAACATGAGACGTATTGTTGTAGATATGAGACGTATTGTTGTAAACATGAGACGTATTGTTGTAAACATGAGACGTATTGTTGTAGACATGAGACGTATTGTTGTAGACATGAGACGTATTGTTGTAGACATGAGACGTATTGTTGTAGATATGAGACGTATTGTTGTAGATATGAGACGTATTGTTGTAGATATGAGACGTATTGTTGTAGACATGAAATCTGTTTGTTGTAAACGGTAGACATGAAATCTGTTTGTTGTAAACGGTAGACATGAAATCTGTTTGTTGTAAACGGTTGTGTATAAAACCTGTCAGTTGTATGGTTTATGTAATCAAATCAAATGTTATTGGTCACAAACACATGGTTAGCAGATGTTAATGTAAATGCTTGTGCTTCTAGTTCCGACCGTGCAGTAATAACCAACGAGTAACCTAGCTATTAAGAAATAACGTGTAAAAAAAAAAAGCAGAGCATACTCACATGGACCAGACGTCCACCTTGGGGCCGTACTTCTTGCGGGACAGTAGTTCTGGAGCAGCGTAGGCTGGACTCCCGCACTGCGTACTGAACGGGTCTGAGTAACCCAGGATCCCTGCACAGTTACTGAGCCCAAAATCTACAGGGGACGAGACAGGTTCTGAATGTCATTAAGGTGTGAAAGAGGGAGAGCAACATGAAGACGGAACTAGTTAGAAAGGTGGAAAAACAAGGACATTTCTAAGTGACCCCAAACTTTTGAACGGTAATGTATATTATCTGTTATTAATGAGTTGTTTATTTTATAATGTATATTATCTGTTATTAATGAGCTGTTTGGTTTTATAATGTATATTATCTGTTATTAATGAGTTGTTTGGGTTTTATAATGTATATTATCTGTTATTAATGAGCTGTTTGGTTTTATAATGTATATTATCTGTTATTAATGAGTTTGGTTTTATAATGTATATTATCTGTTATTAATGAGCTGTTTGGTTTTATAATGTATATTATCTGTTTATTAATGAGCTGTTGGGTTTTATAATGTATATTATCTGTTTATTAATGAGTTGTTTGGGTTTTATAATGTATATTATCTGTTATTAATGAGTTGTTTGGTTTTATAATGTATATATTATAATGGGGGCCGTCATTGTAAATGAGAATTTGTTCTTAACTGTCTCGCCTAGTTGAATAAAGGTTACTTTAAAAAACAAAATGTATTAAATGCAAAAATCCATTTGTGTTTTACCATTTAGGAAAGAAAGAATGTAGATCCCCATTTAAAGGTGTCAACTCTACTGTATTAAAGTAGTCAAAAGTGTAGGATTTGGTCCCCTGTTCCTAACATGCAGTGAAGACATGAGGCTTGTGACTCTACAAACGTGTTGGATGCTTTTGCAGTTTGTTTTGGTTTTCAGATTATGTCCAATAAACATGGATGGTTAAAAAATGAGTTCTATCACTGGAAGCACCAGGTTCTGTCTGACCCAGCTACTGGAGACACCAGGTTCTGTCTGACCCAGCTACTGGAGGGACCAGGTTCTGTCTGACCCAGCTACTGGAGACACCAGGTTCTGTCTGACCCAGCTACTGGAGACACCAGGTTCTGTCTGACCCAGCTACTGGAGACACCAGGTTCTGTCTGACCCAGCTACTGGAGGGACCAGGTTCTGTCTGACCCAGCTACTGGAGACACCAGGTTCTGTCTGACCCAGCTACTGGAGACACCAGAGGTTCTGTCTGACCCAGCTACTGGAGACACCAGAGGTTCTGTCTGACCCAGCTACTGGAGACACCAGGTTCTGTCTGACCCAGCTACTGGAGACACCAGAGGTTCTGTCTGACCCAGCTACTGGAGACACCAGGTTCTGTCTGACCCAGCTACTGGAGACACCAGGTTCTGTCTGACCCAGCTCTGGAGGGACCAGAGGTTCTGTCTGACCCAGCTACTGGAGACACCAGGTTCTGTCTGACCCAGCTACTGGAGGGACCAGAGGTTCTGTCTGACCCAGCTACTGGAGGGACCAGGGGTTCTGTCTGACCCAGCTACTGGAGGCACCAGGTTCTGTCTGACCCAGCTACTGGAGACACCAGGTTCTGTCTGACCCAGCTACTGGAGACACCAGAGGTTCTGTCTGACCCAGCTACTGGAAGCACCAGGTTCTGTCTGGCCCAGCTACTGGAGACACCAGAGGTTCTGTCTGACCCAGCTACTGGAGACACCAGAGGTTCTGTCTGACCCAGCTACTGGAGACACCAGGGTTCTGTCTGACCCAGCTACTGGAGACACCAGAGGTTCTGTCTGACCCAGCTACTGTTATCATCTTCTGCCTGTTTGTTTAGCCTCTGTAGAAGATGGCAACTTTAACTCCTGGAACTGAAACCTTTGCAGCTGAATTTGTTACATATAAAATACACAGAGAGAGAGAGACCAAGCACGGGTTGGTTAACACACACACACAGAGAGAGAGAGAGACAACGCAGGGGTTGGTTAACACACACACAGAGAGAGAGACAACGCAGGAGTTGGTTAACACACACAGAGAGAGAGAGAGAGAGAGAGAGAGAGAGAGAGACAAAGCAGGGGTTGGTTAACACACACAGAGAGAGAGAAAGCAGGGGTTGGTTAACACACAGAGAGAGAGAGAGAGAGAGACAAAGCAGGGGTTGGTTAACACACACACACACAGAGAGACAAAGCAGGGGTTGGTTAACACACACACAGAGAGAGAAAGCAAGGGTTGGTTAACACACACACACACACACACACACAGAGACAAAGCAGGGGTTGGTTAACACACACACACAGAGAGACAAAGCAGGGTTGGTTAACACACACACACACAGAGAGACAAAGCAGGGGTTGGTTAACACACACACACACACAGAGACTAAGCAGGGTTGGTTAACACACACAGAGACAGAGCAGGGTTGGTTAACACAGACAGAGCAGGGTTGGTTAACACAGAGACAGAGCAGGGTTGGTTAACACAGAGACAGAGCAGGGTTGATTAACACAGAGACAGAGCAGGGTTGGTTAACACAGAGACAGAGCAGGGTTGGTTAACACAGAGACAGAGCAGGGTTGGTTAACACAGAGACAGATCAGGGTTGGTTAACACACAGACAGAGCAGGGTTGGTTAACACACAGACAGAGCAGGGTTGGTTAACACAGAGACAAAGCAGGGTTGGTTAACACAGAGACAGAGCAGGGTTGGTTAACACAGACACAGAGCAGGGTTGATTAACACAGAGACAGAGCAGGGTTGGTTAACACAGAGACAGAGCAGGGTTGGTTAACACAGACACAGAGCAGGGTTGATTAACACAGAGACAGAGCAGGGTTGGTTAACACAGAGACAGAGCAGGGTTGGTTAACACACAGACAGAGCAGGGTTGGTTAACACAGAGACAGAGCAGGGTTGGTTAACACAGAGACAGAGCAGGGTTGGTTAACACAGAGACAGAGCAGGGTTGATTAACACAGAGACAGAGCAGGGTTGATTAACACAGAGACAGAGCAGGGTTGGTTAACACAGAGACAGAGCAGGGTTGGTTAACACAGAGACAGAGCAGGGTTGGTTAACACAGAGACAGATCAGGGTTGGTTAACACACAGACAGATCAGGGTTGGTTAACACACAGACAGAGCAGGGTTGGTTAACACAGAGACAAAGCAGGGTTGGTTAACACAGAGACAGAGCAGGGTTGGTTAACACAGACACAGAGCAGGGTTGATTAACACAGAGCAGGGTTGGTTAACACAGAGACAGAGCAGGGTTGGTTAACACACAGAGACAGAGCAGGGTTGATTAACACAGAGACAGAGCAGGGTTGATTAACACAGAGACAGAGCAGGGTTGGTTAACACAGAGACAGAGCAGGGTTGGTTAACACAGAGACAGAGCAGGGTTGGTTAACACAGAGACAGATACAGAGCAGGGTTGGTTAAAACACAGAGACAGAGCAGGGTTGGTTAAAACACAGAGACAGAGCAGGGTTGATTAACACAGAGACAGAGCAGGGTTGATTAACACAGAGACAGAGCAGGGTTGGTTAACACAGAGACAGAGCAGGGTTGGTTAACACAGAGACAGAGCAGGGTTGGTTAACACAGAGACAGAGCAGGGTTGGTTAACACAGAGACAGAGCAGGGTTGGTTAACACAGAGACAGAGCAGGGTTGGTTAACACAGAGACAGAGCAGGGTTGGTTAACACAGAGACAGAGCAGGGTTGGTTAACACAGAGACAGAGCAGGGTTGGTTAACACAGAGACAGAGCAGGGTTGGTTAACACAGAGACAGAGCAGGGTTGGTTAACACAGAGACAGAGCAGGGTTGGTTAACACAGAGACAGAGCAGGGTTGGTTAACACAGAGACAGAGCAGGGTTGGTTAACAGAGATAGAGCAGGGTTGGTTAACACAGAGACAGAGCAGGGTTGGTTAACACAGAGACAGAGCAGGGTTGGTTAACAGAGATAGAGCAGGGTTGGTTAACACACACACAGAGCAGGGTTGGTTAACACACAGACAGAGACAGAGCAGGGTTGGTTAACACAGACACAGAGCAGGGTTGGTTAACACACAGACAGTGCAGGGTTGGTTAACACAGAGACAGAGCAGGGTTGGTTAACACACACACAGAGCAGGGTTGGTTAACACACAGACAGAGACAGAGCAGGGTTGGTTAACACAGACACAGAGCAGGGTTGGTTAACACACAGACAGAGACAGAGCAGGGTTGGTTAACACAGACACAGATACAGAGCAGGGTTGGTTAACACAGACACAGAGCAGGGTTGGTTAACACACAGACAGAGCAGGGTTGGTTAACACACAGACAGAGCAGGGTTGGTTAACACACAGACAGAGCAGGGTTGGTTAACACACAGACAGAGCAGGGTTGGTTAACACACACAGAGACAGAGCAGGGTTGGTTAATTAAACAGTTGTACCTATGAGCTTGATGTGTTCCTGTTCATCCAACAGCAGGTTTTCAATTTTCAGGTCCCTGTGAGACAGACACACACAGAGGTCAACACAGAACACAGAGGTCAACCTTATCAGCACAGTGACCACGCACACACTGCGACCGTCTGTCAATGTATGGTAGTACATTAGTATATTCTGATCACTCAGACTGTCCTCCCTACATTGTGTGTGTCTACGTGTGTGTGTGTGTCTACGTCTGTGTGTGTGTCTACCTGTGTGTGTGTGTGTGTGTCTACCTCTGTGTGTGTGTCTACCTCTGTGTGTGTGCGTGTGTGTGTGTGTGTGTGTCTACCTCTGTGTGTGTGTGTGTGTGTGTGTGTGTGTGTGTGTCTACCTCTGTGTGTGTGTGTGTGTGTGTGTGTGTGTGTCTACCTCTGTGTGTGTGTGTGTGTGTGTGTGTGTGTGTGTGTGTGTGTGTGTCTACCTCTGTGAGTGTGTGTGCGTGTGTGTGTCTACCTCTGTGAGTGTGTGTGCGTGTGTGTGTCTACCTCTGTGAGTGTGTGTGTGTGTCTGTCTACCTCTGTGAGTGTGTGTGTGTGTGTGTCTCCCTCTACCTGTGTGTGTGTGTGTGTGTGTCTCCCTCTACGTGTGTGTGTGTGTGTGTGTGTGTGTGTGTGTGTGTGTGTGTGTGTGTGTGTGTGTGTGTGTGTGTGTGTGTGTGTCTCCCTCTACCTGTGTGTGTGCGTGTGTGTGTCTACCTGTGTGTGTGTGTCTACCTTTGTGTGAGTGTGTGTGTGTCTACCTGTGTGTGTCTACCTTACCTGTGTGTGTGTGTGTGTCTCCCTCTACCTGTGTGTGTGTGTGTGTCTCCCTCTACCTGTGAGTGTGTGTGTGTCTCCCTCTACCTGTGAGTGTGTGTGTGTGTGTGTGTGTGTGTGTGTGTGTGTGTGTGTGTGTGTGTGTCTACCTGTGTGTGTGTGTACCTGTGTGTGTGTGTGTCTACCTGTGTGTGTGTGTGTGTCTCCCTCAACCTGTGTGTGTGTGTGTGTGTGTCTCCCTCAACCTGTGTGTGTGTGTGTGTGTGTGTGTGTGTGTGTGTGTGTGTGTGTGTGTGTGTGTGTGTGTGTGTCTCCTCTACCTGTGTGTGTGTGTGTGTGTGTGTGTGTGTGTGTGTGTGTGTGTGTGTGTGTGTGTGTGTGTGTGTGTGTGT